>NC_037687.1:56789740-56808412 GCF_003255815.1 Theropithecus gelada
AATTTCTGTTCTTGTACATTTGCTGAGGAGTGCTTTACTTCCAATTAATGGTCAATTTTGGAATAAGTGCGATGTGGTGCTGAGAAGAATGTATATTCTGTTGATTTGGGGTGGAGAGTTCTATAGATGTCTATTCGGTCTGCTTGCTGCAGAGCTGAGTTCCATTCCTGGATATCCTTTTTAACTTTCTGTCTCGTTGATCTGTCTAATGTTGACAGTGGAGTGTTGAAGTCTCCCATTATTATTGTATAGGAGTCTAAGTCTCTTTGTAAGTCTCTAAGGACTTGCTTGATGAATCTGGGTGCTCCTGTATTGGGTGCATAGATATTTAGGACACTTAGCTCTTCCTGTTGAATTGATTGCTTTACCATTAGGTAATGGCCTTCTTTGTCTCTTTTGATCTTTGATGGTTTAAAGTCTGTTTTATCAGAGACTAGTATTGCAACCCCTGCTTTTTTTTGTTCTCCATTTGCTTGGTAGATCTTCCTCCATCCCTTTATTTTGAGCCTAGGTATGTCTCTGCGTGTGAGATGGGTCTCCTGAATACAGCAGACTGATGGGTCTTGACTCTTTATCCAGTTTGCCAGTCTGTGTCTTTTAATTGGAGCATTTAGTCCACTTACTCTTAAGGTTAATATTGTTATGTGTGAACTTGATCCTGCCATTATGATATTAACTGGTTAATTTGCTCGTTAGTTGATGAAGTTTCTTCCTAGCCTCGATGGTCTTTACATTTTGGCATGTTTTTGCAATGGCTGGTGCCAGTTGTTCCTTTCCATGTTTAGTGCTTCCTTCAGGGCCTCTTGTAAGGGAGGCCTAGTGGTGACAAAATCTCTAAGTATTTGCTTATCTGTAAAGGATTTTATTTCTCCTTCACTTATGAAACCTTTTTTGGCTGGATATGAAATTCTGGGTTGAAAATTCTTTTCTTTAAGAATGTGGAATATTGGCCCCCACTCTCTTCTGGCTTGGAGAGTTTCTGCCGAGAGATCTGCTGTTAGTCTGATGGGCTTCCATTTTTGGTAACCCAACCTTTCTCTCTGGCCTTAAGATCTTTTCCTTCATTTCAACTTTGGTGAATCTGGCAATTATGTGTCTTGGAGTTGCTCTTCTCAAGGAGTATCTTTGTGGTGTTCTCTGTATTTCCTGGATTTGAATGTTGGCCTGCCCTACTAGGTTGGGGAAGTTCTCCTGGATGATATCCTGAAGAGTGTTTTCCAACTTGTTTCCATTTTCCCCCTCAGTTTCAGGCACCCCAATCAGACGTAGATTTGGTCTTTTTACATAATCCCATACTTCTTGCAGGCTTTGTTCATTTCTTTTTCTTCCTTTTTCTTTTGGTTTCTCTTCTCGCTTCATTTCATTTATTTGATCCTCAATCGCTGATACTCTTTCTTCCAGTTGATCGAGTCGGTTACTGAAGCTTGTGCATTTGTCATGTATTTCTCGTGTCATGGTTTTCATCTCTTTCATTTCGTTTATGACCTTCTCTGCATTAATTACTCTAGCTATCAATTCTTCCACCTTTTTTTTCAAGATTTTTAGTTTCTTTGTGCTGGGTACATAATCCCTCCTTTAGCTCTGAGAAATTTGATGGACTGAAGCCTTCTTCTCTCATCTCATCAAAGTCATTCTCCATCCAGCTTTGATCCGTTGCTGGCGATGAGCTGCGCTCCTTTGCCGGGGGAGATGCGCTCTTATTTTTTGAATTTCCGGCTTTTCTGCCCGGCTTTTTCCCCATCTTTCTGGTTTTATCTGCCTCTGGTCTTTGATGATGGTGACGTACTGATGGGGTTTTGGTGTAAGTGTTCTTCCTGTTTGATAGTTTTCCTTCTAACAGTCAGGACCCTCATCTGTAGGTCTGTTGGAGATTGCTTGAGGTTCACTCCAGACCCTGTTTGCCTGGGTATCAGCAGCAGAGACTGCAGAAGATAGAATATTTCTGAACAGCGAGTGTACCTGTCTGATTCTTGCTTTGGAAGCTTCCTCTCAGGAGTTTACTCCAGCCTCTGAGGTGTGGGGTGTCATACTGCCCCTAGTGGGGGATGTCTCCCAGTTAGGCTACTCAGGGGTCAGGGACCCACTTCAGCAGGCAGTCTGTCGCTTCTCAGATCTCAACCTCCATGTTGGGAGATCCACTGCTCTCGTCAAAGCTGTCAGACAGAGTCGTTTGCGTCTGCAGAGGTTTCTGCTGCTTTTGTTGTTGTTTATGTTTGCCCTGTCTCCAGAGGTGGAGTCTACAGAGGCATGCAGGACCCCTTGAGCTGCTGTGAGATTCACCCAGTTCGAGCTTCTCAGCGGCTTTGTTTACCTACTTAAGCCTCAGCAATGGTGGGTGCCCCTCCCCCAGCCTCGTTGCTGCCTTGCTGCAAGATTGCAGACTGCAGTGCTAGCAATGAGGGAGGATCCGTGGGCATGGGACCCTCCAGGCCAGGTGTGGGATATAATCTCTTGGTGTGCCCGTTTGCTTAAAGTGCAGTATTGGAGTGGGAGTTATCCGATTTTCCAGGTGTTGTGTGTCTCAGTTCCCCTGGCTAGGAAAAGGGATTCCCTTCCCCCTTGCGCTTCCCAGGTGAGGCAATGCCTTGCTGTGCTTCAGCTCTCGCTGGTCCGGGCTGCAGCAGCTGACCAGCACCGATTGTCTCGCCCTCCCTAGTGAGATGAACCCAGTACCTCAGTTGAAAATGCAGAAATCATCTGTCTGGTGTGTCACTTGCGCTGGGAGTTGGAGACTGGAGCTGTTCCTATTCGGCCATCTTGCTCCGCCCCCCCCCCCCGATAGCTTCTTTCTAGTGTTAACTGGGATATTCGGATTTTCCCCATAGACCTCAGTGGGCTCCAAAATGTCTCTTCACAGATTCTACAAAAAGAGTGTTATCAACCTGCTGAATCCAACCTGCTGAATCAAAGAAAGGTTTAACTCTGTGGGATGAATCCACACATTACCAAGGAGTTTCACACATAGTTTCTTTCTAGTTTTTAGCTGAGGATATTCTGTATTCATCATAGACCTCAACGGGTTCCCAAATGTAAATTCACAGATTCTATTTAAAAAGTGTTTCCAATCTGCTAAATAAAAATAAAGGCTTATCTCAGTGAGATGAATCCAAGCATCATCAAGCAGTTTCACAGATAGCTTATTTCTTGTTCTTATCTGGGGATATTCTGTTTTTCCCCAAGGCCTCAGTGGGCTCCCAAATGTTCCTTCACAAATCCTTCAAAAAGTGTTTCCAACCTGTTACATCAAAAGAATAGTTTAACACTGTGAGACGAATCCACATATAGCCAAGCAGTTTCACACATAGCTTCTTTCTAGTTTTTATCTGGGGATGTTCTTTTTTCATCATAGGCCTCAATGGTTTCTCCAATGCTCCTTCACAGATTCTACAAAAAGAGTTTTTCCAACCTACTGAATCAAAAGAAAGTTTTATCTCAATGAGATGAATCCACACGTAAGCAAACAGTTTCACAGATACCTTCTTTGTAGTTTTTATTTCGAAATATTTACTTTTTCTCCATAGGCCTTAATGGGCTCCCACATACCACTTCGCAGATTCTACAAAAAGAGTGTTTCCAACCTACTGAATTAAAAGAAAGTTTTAAGTCTGTGAGATGAAACCACACATCACCAATAAGTTTCACATATAGCTTCCTGATAGTTTTCATCTCAGAATATTCATTTTTTTCCACATTGACCTCAATAAGCTTTCAATATTTTCTTTGCAAATCATACAAAGAATGTTTCCAATCTGCTGAATCAAAAGAAAGTTTTAATTCTGTGAGATGCATCCACACATCTCAAAGCAGTTTCACAGTGGTCTTTCTAGGTTTTGTCAGGGGATATTCAGTTTTTTTCCTTAGGCCTCATGGGCTTACACATGTCCATTCGCAGATTCTACAAAAAGATCGTTTCCATCCTGCTTAATCAAAATAACTTTGACTTTGTGAGATGAACGGACACATCACCAACCAGTTGAACAGATAGCTTCTTTCTAGTTTGTATTTGGTGATTCTCCATTTATTTCCCTAGGCCTCAATGGGCTCCAAAATGTGCCTTTGCTGATTCTACAAAAAAATTGTTTCCAACCTGCTTATTCAAAAGGAAGTTTTAACTCTGTGACATGAATCCAGATATCACAAAGCAGTCCAGCTTCTTTCTAGTTTGTATCTAAGGATTTTGGATTTTCCCCTTTGGCTTCAGTGGACTCCCAAATGTCCCTTTGCAGATACCACAGAAAGAATATTTCCAACATGGTAAATCAAAAGCAAGGTTTAACTCTTTGAGATGAATCAAAACATCACCAAGGAGTTTCAAAGATAGTCCCTTCCTATTTTGTATCTGGGGATATTCTGTTTTTCCCCATAGGATTCAATGGGAACTGAAATGTCTTTTTGCAGATCCTACAAAAACAGTGTTTCCAACCTGTAGAATCAAAAGAAAGTTTTAACTCTGGGACAATAATCCACACTTCACCAAGCAGTTTCACAGATAGCTTCTTTCTATTTTTTATATGGGGATATTCAGTTTTTCCCCACAGGCCTCAACGGGCTCCCAAATGTTTCCTCCCAGGTTCTACAAAAATGTGTTTCCAAGATGCTGAATCAAAAGAAATGTTTAACTATGTGAGATAAATCCATACATCTCAAAGCAGTTTCACAGAGAGCTTATTTCAAATTTGTATCTGGGGATATTCAGTTTTTCTTGAGAGGCCTCAATGGGCTCCCAAATGTCCCTTTGTAGATTCTACACCAAGAGTGCTATCAACCTGCTGAATCAAAAGAAAGATTTAACTCTGTCAGAGGAGTCCATACATCACCAAGCAGTTTTACAGACACTTCTTTTTAGTTTTCGTCTGGGGACATTCGGTTTTTTTCCATAAGCCTCAATGCACTCTAAATGTTCCTTCGCGGATTCTACAAAAGGAGTGTTTCCAACCTGCTGAATCAAAAGCAAGGTTTAACTCTGTGAGATGCGTCCACACATCACAATGCAGTTTCAAATGTAGTTTCTTTCAAGTTTTTATCTGAGGATATTTTGTTTTTAACCATACGCCTCAATGGACTCTGAAATGTCCCTTCATAGATTCTACAGAAAGAGTGTTTCCACCATGCTGAATGAAAAGTAAGGTTTAATTCTGTGAGATGAATCTGCACTTCACAAAGCAGTTTCACACATAGATTCTTTCTAGTTTTTATCTGGGGATACTCAGTTTTTTCCTTTAAGGCCTTTGAGGCTCCAAAATATAACTTTGCAAATTCTACAAACGAAGTGTTTCCAACCTGCTGAATTGAAAGAAAAGTTTAGTTCCGTAAGTTGAATTTACACATCTGCTTGCAGTTTCTCAGACAGCTGCTTTCTAGTTTTTATCTGGGGATATTTGGTTTTCCCCATAAGCTTCAATGATCTCCCAGATGTCCTTTCACATAATGAAAAAAAAAGAGTGTTTCCAACCTGTTGAATCAATAGAAAGGTTTAACTCTGTGAGATGAACCCACACATCACAAAGCAGTTTCACTGATAGCTTCTTTCTGTTTTTTATCTGTGGATATTTAGCTTTTTCTCATAGGCCACTGTAGGCACTCAAATGTTTCTTTGCAGATTCTACAAAAAGAGTATTTCCAACCTGATGAATAAAAAGAAATGTTTGAAATTTTGAGATGAATCCACACATCATAAAACACTTTCACAGATTGCTTCTTTCAAATTTTTACTGGGGATATTGAGTTTTTCCCTAAAGGCTTCAGTGGGATTCCAAATGTCCCTTTGCAGATTCTACAGAGTGTCTCCAACCTGTTCAATGAAAGGAAATGTTAAACTCTGAGATGAATTTACACATCGCCAAGCAGCTTCACAGATATCTTCTTTCTAGTTTTTATCTGGGGATATTCTGTTTACCCCATAGGCCTCAATTGGTTCTCAAATGTCCCTTCACAGATTCTACAAAAAGAGTATTTTCATCCTGCTGAATCAAAGGAAAGGTTTAATCCAGTGAGATGAATCCATACATCACAAAGAAGTTTCACAGATAGCTTTTTTCTAGTTTTTATCTGGGAATATTCAGTTTTTCCCCTTAGGCCTCAATGGGTTCCAAAATATCCCTTTGTAAATTCTACAAAAAGAGTGATTCCTACCTGCTGAATCAAAAGAAAGGTTTAATTCTTCAAGATTATTCCACACATCATAAAGCAGAATCACAGAAAGTTGTTTCCCAGTGTTTAACTTTGGATATTCAGTTTTTCCCCAGATGTCACAAAAGCCTCCCAAATGTCCCTTCTCAGATTCTACAAAAAGAGTGTTTCCAACCTACCTAATCAAAAGAAAGGTTTAAATCTATGAGATAAATCCACACTTCAAAAAGCAGTTTCACAGATAGCTTCTTTCTAGTTTTTATCTTTGATATACTATTTTTCCCCATAGGTCACAATAGACTCCCAAATGTCCCTTCATAGATTCTACAAAAAGAGTGTTTCCACCTACTGTATCAACCAAAGGTTTAACTCTGTGAAATGAATCCACATACCACAAAGCATTTTGACAGATAACTTTTCTCTAGTTTTTATAGGAAGACATTTGTTTTTTCCCCATAGGTCACAAAAACCTCCCATATATCCCATCACAGATTCTACAGAAACAGTGTTTCCAACCTGTTGAATGAAAACAAGGGTTTAACTCTGTGAGGTAAATCCACACATCACAAAACAGTTTCACAGATAAGTTCTGTCTGCTTTTTATCTGGGGATATTCGGTATTTCCCCATAGACCTCAAGGAGCTCCCAAATGTCCCTTTGTCTATTCTACAAAAGAATGTTTTCAACCTGCCATATCAAAAGAAAAATTTAACTCTGTGAGATGAATCCACACATCACCAAGCAATTTCACAAAATGTTTTTAGTTTTAATCTGGGGATAAAAGTTGGCCACCTGATCCAGCAGGGGCAACCCATTCAGGTCCACTTCAATGCTGTGAAAGCTTTGTTCTTTCACTCTTCACAATAAATCTTGCTGCTGCTCACTCCTTGGATCCACATTACCTTTATGAGCTAGAACACTGTGAAGGTCTGTGATTTCTCTCCTGAAGTCAGTGAGACCATGAGCACACTGGTGGAACAAACAACTCCAGACATGCTACCTTTAAGAGCTGTAACACTCACTGCGAAAGTCTGCGACTTAACTCCTGAAGTCAGCAAGGCCATGAACCCAACAGAAGGAAGAAACTCTGGACACATCTGAACACCAGAAGAAACAAACTCTGGACACACCATCTTTAAGAACTGTAACACTCACTGCGAGAGACTGCAGCTTCATTCTTGAAGTCAGCGAGACCAAGAACTCATCAGAAGGAATAAATTCTGGACACAATAATTTCAAAGAAAGCTCTAACTTTGTGTGTTGAATCCAAGCATTATAAGACAGTTTCCCAGAGTGCTTATTTCTTGTTTTCATCTGGTAATATTCAGTTTTTCTCCATAGGCCTCAATGGGATCTGAGAAATCCCTTCACAGATAGTACAAAAAGAGTGTTTCCAAACTCCTGAATTAAAACAAAGGTTTAAATCTGTGAGATGAACCCATACATTACAAAGCTGTTTCACAGATAGCTTATTTCTAGTTTTTATCTGAAGATATTTGGTTTTTCTCCATAAGTGTCAATGGACTCCAAAATGTCCCTTCACAGATGCTACAAAAACACTGTTTCAATTCTGCAGAAGCAAAGAAAGTTTTCACTCTGTAAGATGAATCCACACAACAAGCAGTTTCATAGAGAGGTTCTTTCTAGGTTTTCTCTAGGGTTATTCCTTTTTTGCCCATAGGCCTTAATGGGCTCCAAAATGTCCTTTCACAGTCACTACAAAAAGAGTGTTTCCAACCTGCCGAATAAACAGAAAGGTTTAACATTTTGAGATGAACCTTCACATCACTAGGCAGTTTCACAGACAGTTTCGTTTTAGTTTTCATCTAGGGATATTCTGTTTTTCCCCATAGGCCTCAATAAGCTCCCAATTGCCCCTTCACAGATTTTTTTTTTTTTAAATTTTTAAATTTTATTACTATTATTATACTTTAAGTTTTAGGGCACATGTGCATAACATGTAGGTTTGTTACATATATATACTTGTGCCATGTTGGTGTGCTGCAACCATCAACTCGTCATTTACATCAGGTATAACTCCCAATGCAATCCCTCCCCCCTCCCCCCTCCCCATGATAGGCCCCGGTGTGTGATGTTCCCCTTCCCGAGTCCAAGTGATCTCATTGTTCAGTTCCCATCTATGAGTGAGAACATGCGGTGTTTGGTTTTCTGTTCTTGCAATAGTTTGCTGAGAATGATGGTTTCCAGCTGCATCCATGTCCCTACAAAGGACACAAACTCATCCTTTTTTATGGCTGCATAGTATTCCATGGTGTATATGTGCCACATTTTCTTTTTTTTTTTTAATTTATTTATTATTATTATACTTTAAGTTGTAGGGTACATGTGCATAACATGCAGGTTTGTTACATATGTATACTTGTGCCATGTTGGTCTGCTGCACCCATCAACTCGTCATTTACATCAGGTATAACTCCCAATGCAATCCCTCCCCCCTCCCCCCTCCCCATGATAGGCCCCGGTGTGTGATGTTCTCCTTCCTGAGTCCAAGTGATCTCATTGTTCAGTTCCCACCTATGAGTGAGAACATGCGGTGTTTGGTTTTCTGTTCTTGTGATAGTTTGCTAAGAATGATGGTTTCCAGCTGCATCCATGTCCCTACAAAGGACGCAAACTCATCGTTTTTTATGGCTGCATAGTATTCCATGGTGTATATGTGCCACATTTTCTTAATCCAATCTGTCACTGATGGACATTTGGGTTGATTCCAAGTCTTTGCTATTGTGAATAGTGCTGCAATAAACATACGTGTGCATGTGTCTTTATAGCAGCATGGTTGATAATCCTTTGGGTATATACCCAGTAATGGGATGGCTGGCTCATATGGTACATCTAGTTCTAGATCCTTGAGGAATCGCCGTACTGTTTTCCATAATGGCTGAACTAGTTTACAATCCCACCAACAGTGTAAAAGTGTTCCTATTTCTCCACATCCTCTCCAGCACCTGTTGTTTTTTGACTTTTTAATGATTGCCATTCTAACTGGTGTGAGATGGTACCTCATTGTGCTTTTGGTTTGCATTTCTCTGATGGCCAGTGGTGATGAGCATTTTTTCATGTGTCTGTTGGCTATATGAACTTCTTCTTTTGAGAAATGTCTGTTCATATCCTTTGCCCACTTCTTGATGGGGTTGTTAGATTTTTTTCTTGTAAATAAGTTTGAGTTCTTTTTTATGACAAACTCACAGCCAATATCATACTGAATGGGCAAAAACTGGAAAAATTCCCTTTGAAAACTGGCACAAGACAGGGATGCCCTCTCTCACCACTCCTATTCAACATAGTGTTGGAAGTTCTGGCGAGGGCAATCAGGCAAGAGAAAGAAATCAATGGTATTCAGTTAGGAAAAGAAGTCAAACTGTCCCTGTTTGCAGATGACATGATTGTATATTTAGAAAACCCCACTGCCTCAGCCCAAAATCTCCTTAAGCTGATAAGCAACTTCAGCAAAGTCTCAGGATACAAAATTAATGTGCAAAAATCACAAGCATTCTTATACACCAGTAGCAGACAAACACAGAGCCAAATCATGAATGAACTTCCATTCACAATTGCTTCAAAGAGAATAAAATACCTAGGAATCCAACTTACAAGGGATGTAAAGGCCCTCTTCAAGGAGAACTACAAACCACTGCTCAGTGAAATAAAAGAGGACACAAACAAATGGAAGAACATACCATGCTCATGGATAGGAAGAATCAATATCGTGAAAATGGCCATATTGCCCAAGGTAATTTATAGATTCAATGCCATCCCCATCAAGCTACCAATGAGTTTCTTCAAGAATTGGAAAAAACTGCTTTAAAGTTCATATGGAACCAAAAAAGAGCCCGCATCTCCAAGACAATCCTAAGTCAAAAGAACAAAGCTGGAGGCATCACGCTACCTGACTTCAAACTATACTACAAGGCTACAGTAACCAAAACAGCATGGTACTGGTACCAAAACAGAGATATAGACCAATGGAACAGAACAGAGTCCACAGAAATAATACCACACATCTACAGCCATCTGATCTTTGACAAACCTGAGAGAAACAAGAAATGGGGAAAGGATTCCCTATTTAATCAATGGTGCTGGGAAAATTGGCTAGCCATAAGTAGGAAGCTGAAACTGGGTCATTTCCTTTCTCCTTATACAAAAATTCATTCAAGATGGATTAGAGACTTAAATGTTAGACCTAATACCATAAAAACCCTAGAAGAAAACCTGGGTAATACTATTCAGACATAGGCATGGGCAAGGACTTCATGTCTAAAACACCAAAAGCAATGGCAACAAAAGCCAAAATTGACAAATAGGATCTAATTAAACCAAAGAGTTTCTGCACAGCAAAAGAAACTACCATCAGAGTGAACAGGCAACCTTCACAGTTGGAGAAAATTTTTGCAATCTACTCATCTGACAAAGGGCTAATATCCAGAACCTAAGAGAACTCAGACAAATTTACAGGAAAAAAACAAACCACCCCATCCAAAAGTGGGCAAAGGATATGAACAGACATTTCTCAAAAGAAGACATTCATACAGCCAACAGACACATGAAAAAATGCTCATCATCCCTGGCCATCAGAGAAATGCAAATCAAAACCACAATGAGATACCATCTCACACCAGTTAGAATGGCGATCATTAAAAAGTCAGGAAACAATCATGTCATCTGTAAACAGGGAAAATTTGACTTCTTCTTTTCCTAACTGAATACCCTTTATTTCTTTCTCTTGCCTGATTGCCCTGGCCAGAACTTCCAATGCTCTGTTGATAGGAGTGGTGAGAGAGGGCATCCCCGTCTTGTGCCAGTTTTCAAAGGAAATTTTTCCAGTTTTTGCCCATTCAGTATGATATTGGCTGTGGGTTTGTCATAAATAGCTTTTATGATTTTGAGATATGTTCCATCAATACCGAATTTATTGAGAATTTTTAGCCTGAAGGGCTGTTGAATTTTGTCAAAGGCCTTTTCTGCATCTATTGAGATAATTATGTGGTTTTTGTCTTTGTTTCTGTTTATATACTGGATTATGTTTATTGATTTGCATATGTTGAACCAGCCTTGCATCCCAGGGATGAAGCCCACTTGATCATGGTGGATAAGCTTTTTGATGTGCTGCTTGATCCGGTTTGCCAGTATTTTATTGAGGATTTTTGCATCGATGTTCATCAGGGATATTGGTCACTTCATGTCTAAAACACCAAAAGCAACGGCAACAAAAGCTAAAATTGACAAATGGGGCTTAATTCAATTAAAAAGCTTCTGCACAGCAAAAGAAACTACCATCAGAGTGAACAGGCAACCTACAGAAGAGGAGAAAATTTTTGCAATCTACTCATCTGACAAAGGGCTAATATCCAGAACCTACAAAGAACTCCAACAAATTTACAAGAAAAAAACAAACAATCCCATCCAAAAGTGGGAAAACGATATGAGCAGACATTTCTCTAAAGAAGACATTCATACAGCCAACATACACATGAAAAAATGCTCATCATCACTGGCCATCAGAGAAATGCAAATCAAAACCACAATGAGATACCATCTCACACCAGTTAGAATGGCGATCATTAAAAAGTCAGGAAACAACAGGTGCTGGAGAGGATGTGGAGAAAGAGGAACACTTTTACACTGTTGGTGGGATTGTAAACTAGTTCAACCCTTATGGAAAACAGTATGGCGATTCCTCAAGGATCTAGAACTAGATGTACCATATGACCCAGCCATCCCATTACTGGGTATATACCCAAAGGATTATAAATCATGCTGCTATAAAGACACATGCACACGTATGTTTATTGTGGCACTATTGACAATAGCAAAGACTTGGAATCAACCCAAAAGTCCATCAGTGACAGACTGGATTAAGAAAATGTGGCACATATACACCATGGAATACCATGCAGCCATAAAAAAGGATGAGTTTGTGTCCTTTGTAGGGACATGGATGCAGCTGGAAACCATCATTCTCAGCAAACTATCACAAGAATAGAAAACCAAACACCGCATGTTCTCACTCATAGGTGGGAACTGAACAATGAGATCACTTGGACTCGGGAAGGGGAACATCACACACCGGGGCCTATCATGAGGAGGGGTTAAAGGGGAGGGATTGCATTGGGAGTTATACCTGATGTAAATGACGAGTTGTTGGGTGCTGACGAGTTGATGGGTGCAGCACACCAACATGGCACAAGTATATATATGTAACAAACCTGCACGTTATGCACATGGACCCTAGAACTTAAAGTATAATAATAATAATAATAATAATATAAAATAAAATATAAAAAAAAGAGAAAGAACATTTTTACAAATTGCTTCTTTCTAGTGTTTACCTGGGGATAATAGGTGTTTCCCTCTAGGCCACAATGGGCTCCCTAATGTCCCTTCATAGATTCTACAAAAACAGCGTTTGCAACCTGATGAATCCAAAGAAAGGTTTAACTCTCTGAGATGATTCCACACATTAAAAAGTAGTTTCACAGATAACTTCTTTCTCATTTTTATCTGGAGATATTCACTTTTTTCCCCATAGGCCTCAAAGGTCCCTCAATTGTCCCTTTGCCAATTAAACAAAAAGAGTGTTTCCAACTTGCTAAATCAACATAGTTTCTCTGTTGAGAAATTTGGTTTTTCCTCATAGGCCTCACTGGGCTCTCAAATGTCCCTTCATAGATTCTAAAAAAGAGTGATTTCAACTTGATGAATCAAGAGAAAGATTTAACTCCGTGAGATGAATCCACACATTAAACAGATAACTTCTTTCTGTCTTTTATCTGGGGATATTCAGTTTATCTCCATAGGTCTTAAATGGCTCTCAAATGTCCCTTGGCAGATTCCACAAAAAGAGTGTTTTCTAGCTGCTGAAGAAAAAGAAAGGTTTAACACAGTGAGATGAATCCACATATCCCAAAGCAGTTTCACAGACAGCATCTTTGTAGTTTTTATTGTCAGATATTCTGTTTTTCCCCCAAACTTCAAGGTGCTCCCAAACGTCTATTCACAGATTCTACAAAAAGAGTATATCCAACCTGCTGAAAGAAAATAAAGGTTTAAGTCTGTGAGATGAATCCACACATCAAAAGCACTTTCACAAACATCCTCTTTCTTGTTTTCATCTGGGAATATTCGTTTTTTCCCCATAGGCCTGAATGGGCTCCCAAAAGTCCCTTTTCAGACACTACAAAAAGACTGTATCCAATCTGCTGAATCAAAACAAAGGCTTAACTGTATGAGATGAATCCACACGTCACAAAGCAGTTTCACATAGCTTCTTTCTAGTTTGTTTCTGTGGATATTCAGTTTATCCCCATAGGACAATGGGCTCCCAAATTTCTCTTTGCAGATTCTACAAGGAGAGTGTTTCCAACTGCTGAATCAAAAGAAAGGCTTAACTCTGGGAGATGAAACCACATATCACAAAGAATTGAGACAGATAGTTTCTTTCTAGATGTTTCCTGGTGTTTCTCAGTTTTCCTTATATACCTCAATAGTCTCCCAAATGTCAGTGTGCAGATTCTATGAGAAGAGTGTCTCCAACCTGCTGAATCAAAAGAAAGTTTTAACTCTGTGTGATGAATCCACACATCACAGAGTAGTTTCAAGATTCATTCTTTATAATCTGTATCTGGGAATATTCCTTTTTTTCCATAAATGCCTCAGTGAGTTCCCAAATGTTTATTCACAGATTCTACAAAAAGAGTGTTTCCAGCCTGCTGAATCAGAAGAAAGGTTTAACTCTGTGAAAAGAATCCACACATTACAAAGCAGTTTCACAGATAGATTCTTGCTAGTTTTTATCTGAGGATATTTCGTTTTTCCCAATATGCCTCAGTAATCTCCCAAATGTTTCTTCACAGATTCTACAAAAAGAGTGCTTCCAACTTACTGAATCAAAAGAGAGTTCGAACTCTACGAGATAAATCCACATATGAAAAAGCAGTTTTAGAGATAGCCACTTTCTGCTTTTTATCTGGGGATAATTTGTGTTTTCCCATAGACCACCATGGGCTCCCTAATGTCCCTTTGAAGATTCTACAAAAAGAGTGTTTCCAACCTGCTGAAGCAAAAGTAAGTTTTAACTCTATGAGATGAATCCACACATCACAATGCAATTTCACAGATAGCTTCTTTCTAGTATTTATCTGTGATATTCGGTTTTTCCCCATAGGCATCAATGGGCTCCAAAATGTCCCTTCACAGATTCTTAAAAAAAAAAGAGTTTATCCAATCTGCTGAAATAAAAGAAAGTTTTAACTCTGTGAGATGAATCCACACATAACAAAGCAGTTTCACAGACAGCTTCTTTCTAGTTTTTACCTGTCCATAGACATCAATGGGCTCCCAAATGTCCCTTCACATATTCTACAAAAAGAGAGTTTCCAACTTGCTGAAGCAAAAGAAAGGTTTTATTCTGTGAGATTTATCCAAAAATCACAAAGGAGTTTCACAGAGAGCTTTTTTCTAGTTTTTATCTGAGGATATTTGGTATTTTCCCATATTTCATAATGGGCTCCTACATGTCCCTCTGAGGTTGTACAAAAAGAGTGTTTCCAAACTGCTGAATCAAAAGAAAAGATAACTTCAGTAAGATGAATACACACATCACAAAACTGTTTCACAGAGCTGTTTTCTAGTGTTTATCTGGGGATATTCGTTTTTTACCTGATAGGTCTCAGTGGAATCCCCAATGTCCCTTTGCAGATCCTACAAGAAAAGTTTTTCCAACCTCCTGATCATGGGAAAAGTTTGACTCTGTGAAACGAATCCACACATCACAAAGCAGTTTCACAGATAGCTTCTCTCTAGTTTTTCTTGGGATATTTGGTTTTTCCACATAGGCCTCAATCAGCTCCCAAATATTTCTTCCCAAATTCTACAAAAAGAGTGTTTTCAACCTGCTGAATCAAAAGACATGTCTAACTCTGTCACATGACTTGACACATCACAGGGCAGATTCAAAGATAGCTTCTTTCTAGTTTTCATCTGGGGATATCCAATTTTTCCACATAGGCATCAATGGACTCCAAAATGAAGCTTTACAAATTCTACAAAAAGAGTGTTTCCAACCTGCAGAATCAAAAGAAAAGATTATATCTGCAAGATGAATTGACACATCGCAAAATATCTGAGGATATTCGTTTTTTTTTCATAGATATAAATGGCTTCCAAAATGTACCTTCACAGATTCTAAAGAAAGAGCATATCCAACCTTCTGAACAAAAGAAAGGTTGAACGTGTGGGATGAATTCACATATCACAGAGCAGTTTCACAGATAGCTTCTTTCTCGTTTTTATCTGGGGATATTCAGTTTTATCCCACAGGCCTCCCTCAATGATCTCCCAAATGTCCATATGTAGATTCTCCAAACAGAGCGATTCCAAGCTTCTGATTCTAAAGCAAGTTTTAACTCTTTGAGATGACACCACACATCACAAAACAGTTTCACAGATATCTTCTTTCTAGCTTTTATCTTGAGAAATTCATTTTTTTCTCATAGTCCCAAATGGACTCCCAAATGTCCCTAAGAAGCTTCTACAAAAACAGTGTTTCCAATCTGCTTAATAAAAAAAGGTTTACCTCTGTGAGGTGAATCCACACATCACAAAGCAATTTCACAGTGTGCTTCTTTCCAGTTTATATCTAGGGCTGTTTGGTTTTTCATCATAGCCCTCACAGGGCTCTGTAATGTCCCTTCATAAATCCTACAATAAAAGTGTTTCCGACCTATTGAATCTATAGAAAAATTTAACTCTGAGAGACTAATCCACACATCACAAAGCAGTTTCACAGATAGTGTCTTTCTAGTTTTTATTTGAGGATATTCAGTTTTCCTTCATAGGCCTCAAAGGGCTCTGTAATGTCCCTTCACAGAGCCTACAAAAGAGTGTTTCCAACAGGTGAAGCAAAAGAAGGGTTTAACGCTGTCAGATGAATCCAGACATTAGAAAGCATTTTCACACATAGCTTCTTTGTAGTTTTTATTGGCAGATATTTAGTTTATCCCCATAGTTCTCAACGGGCTCCCAAATGTCTCTTTGCAGATTCTACAAAGAAAGGATTATTAACCTGATGAATCAAAATAAAGGTTTCACTCTTTCACAAGAATTGATCACAAGGCAGTCTCACAGATAGTTTCTTTCCAGTTTTAATCTGGGGTTATTTTGTTTTTCCTCAGGGTCTTCAATGGGCTTCCAAATGCCTCTTTGCAGATTCCACAAAAACAGTGTTTCCAACCTGCTCAATCAAAAGAAAGGTTTAACTCCGTGAGATGAATCCCCTAACACAAAGCAGTTTCACATAGTGCATCTTTCTAGTTTTTATCTGGGGATATTTTTTTTCCCCATAGGCCTCAATGGGGTTTGAAAAGTCCTTTCACAGATTTTACAAAAAGAGTGTTTCCAATCTACTGAATCAAAAAGAAAGGCTTAACTCTGTCAAATGAATCCACACATCACAAAGCAGTTTCACAGATAAAAGATTCTTTCTATTTTTTATCTGGGTATATTTGGTTTTCCTCATAGGCCTCAAGGGGCTTGCAAATGCCTCTTTTCAGATTCTACAAAAAGGGTATTCTCAACTTGCTGAATCAAAAGAAAGATTTATTTTTGTGAGATGAATCCACACATCACAAAGTAGTTTCATGTGTAGCATTTTTCTAGTTTTTATCTGGGGATATTTCATTTTTTCCCATAAACCTCAATGGGATCTGAGAAGTCCTTTCGTGAATTTTACAGAAAGAGTGTTTCCAACTTACTGATGCAAAAGAAAGATTTAACTCTGTGAGACGAATCCAGACATGACCACGTAGTTTAACAGATAGTTTCTTTCTAGTTTTTATCTGGGGATATTCAGTGTTTCTCCATAGGCCTCAAAGGGCTCCAAAATATCCCTTTGCAGTTTTTAGAAAAAGAGTGTTTCCAAACTGCTGAATCAAAAGCAAAGTTTACTGTGATGGATTGATCCACACATCAGAAAGCAATTTCAGACATACGTGTTTTCGAGATTTTACCTTTGAGTATTAGGTTTTTCTCCATAGGCGTCAATGGGTTTCTAATGTCCCTTCGCCTTTTCTAAAATAAAAGTGATTCCAACCTGCTGAGTCAAAAGAAAGTTTTAACTCTGAGATTAACTCACACATCGCAAACTGGTTTCTCAGATAACTTCTTTCTAGTTATTCTCTGAAATTATTCAGTTTTTCCCAATAGGCTGCATTGAATTCTCAAATATGCCTTCGTAGATTCTTTTTCTTTCTTTTTTTTTTTTTTTCTAATACAAAAGTTTTATTGTATACATACAGTAGACTATTGGTCCCTTATGGAAAAGTTTTATTCTTATTTTATTTTATTTTATTTTATTTTTATTTTTTTTTAAAATTTATTTATTATTATTATACTTTAAGTTGTAGGGTACATGTGCATAACGTGCAGGTTTGTTACATATGTATACTTGTGCCATGTTGGTCTGCTGCACCCATCAATTCGTCATTTACATCAGGTATAACTCCCAATGCAATCCCTCCCCACTCCCCCCTCCCCATGATAGGCCCCAGTGTATGATGTTCCCCTTCCTGAGTCCAAGTGATCTCATTGTTCAGTTCCCACCTATGAGTGAGAACATGTGGTGTTTGGTTTTCTGTTCTTGTGATAGTTTGCTAAGAATGATGGTTTCCAGCTGCATCCATGTCCCTACAAAGGACGCAAACTCATCCTTTTTTATGGCTGCATAGTATTCCATGGTGTATATGTGCCACATTTTCTTAATCCAATCTGTCACTGATGGACATTTGGTTTGATTCCAAGTCTTTGCTATTGTGAATAGTGCTGCAATAAACATACGTGTGCATGTGTCTTTATAGCAGCATGATTTATAATCCTTTGGGTATATACCCAGTTATGGGATGGCTGGGTCATATCGTACATCTAGTTCTAGATCCTTGAGGAATCGCCATACTGTTTTCCATAATGGTTGAACTAGTTTACAATCCCACCAACAGTGTAAAAGTGTTCCTATTTCTCCACATCCTCTCCAGCACCTGTTGTTTCCTGACTTTTGAATGAACGCCATTCTAACTGGGGTGAGATGGTATCTCATTGTGGTTTTGATTTGCATTTCTCTGATGGCCAGTGATGATGAGCATTTTTTCATGTGTCTGTTGGCTGTATGAATGTCTTCTTTTGAGAAATGTCTGTTCATATCCTTTCCCCACTTTTCGATGGGGTTGTTTGTTTTTTTCTTGTAAATTTGTTTGAGTTCTTTGTAGGTTCTGGATATTAGCCCTTTGTCAGATGAGTAGATTGCAAAAATTTTCTCCCATTCTGTAGGTTGCCTGTTCACTCTGATGGTAGTTTCTTTCACTGTGCAGAAGCTCTTTAGGTTAATTAGATCCCATTTGTCAATTTTAGCTTTTGCTGCCATTGCTTTTGGTGTTTTAGACATGAAGTCTTTGCCCATGCCTATGTCCTGAATGGTACTACCTAGGTTTTCCTCTAGGATTTTTATGGTATTAGGTCTAACATTTAAGTCTCTAA
>NC_037687.1:56818408-56845682 GCF_003255815.1 Theropithecus gelada
TTTCTCGTGTCATGGTTTTCATCTCTTTCATTTCGTTTATGACCTTCTTTGCATTAATTACTCTAGCCGTCAATTCTTCCACTTTTTTTCAAGATTTTTGGTTTCTTTGCGTCTGGTACGTAATTCCTCCTTCAGCTCTGAGAAGTTTGATGGACTGAAGCGTTCTTCTCTCATCTCGTCAAAGTCATTCTCCGTCCAGCTTTGATCCGTTGCTGGCGATGAACTGCGCTCCTTTGCCAGGGGAGATGCGCTCTTATTTTTTGAATTTCCAGCTTTTCTGCCCTGCTTTTTCCCCATCTTTTGGTTTTATCTGCCTCTGGTCTTTGATTATGGTGATGTACTGATGGGGTTTTGGTGTAGGTGTCCTTCCTGTTTGATAGTTTTCCTTCTAACAGTCAGGACCCTCAGCTGTAGGTCTGTTGGAGATTGCTTGAGGTCCACTCCAGACCGTGTTTGCCTGGGTATCAGCAGCAGAGGCTGCAGAAGATAGAATATTTCTGAACAGTGAGTGTACCTGTCTGATTCTTGCTTTGGAAGCTTCCTCTCAGGGGTGTACTCCACCCTGTGAGGTGTGGGGTGTCAGACTGCCCCTAGTGGGGCATGTCTCCCAGTTAGTCTACTCAGGGGTCAGGGACCCACTTGAGCAGGGAGTCTGTCCCTTCTCAGATCTCAACCTCCGTGTTGGGAGATCCACTGCTCTCTTCAAAGCTGTCAGACAGAGTCGTTTGCATCTGCAGAGGTTTCTGCTGCTTTGTTGTTGTTGTTGGTGTTGTTATTGTTTAGCTGTGCCCTGTCCCCAGAGGTGGAGTCTACAGAGACAGGCAGGTTTCCTTGAGCTGCTGTGAGCTCCACTCATTTCGAGCTTCCCAGCGTCTTTGTTTACCTACTTAAGCCTCAGCAATGGCGGGCGCACCTCCCCCAGCCTCCCTGCTGCCTTGCTGGTAGATCACAGACTGCTGTGCTAGCAATGAGAGAGGCTCCGTGGGCGTGGGACCCTCATGGCCAGGTGTGGGATATAATCTCCTGGTGTGCCCGTTTCCTTAAAGTGCAGTATTGGGGTGGGTGTTACCCGATTTTCCAGGTGTTGTGTGTCTCAGTTCCCGTGGCTAGGAAAAGGGATTCCCTTTCCCCTTGCGCTTCCCAGGTGAGGCGATGCCTCGCCCTGCTTCAGGTCTTGCTGGTCGGGCTGCAGCAGCTGACCAGCACTGATCGTCTGGCACTCCCCAGTGAGATGAACCCAGTACCTCATTTGAAAATGCAGAAATCACCAGTCTTCTGTGTTGCTCGCCCTCTCTTTCCAGATTTTATCTGAAGAAATAATGTTGTTTTTTCTCATAAGACCCAATGGACTCTCTAACGTCCCATCGCAGATTCTGTGAAAAGAGTGTTTCCAAACTGCTGAATCAAAATAAAGGTTTACCTTTTCGAGATGAATCCACCCATCCAGGAGCAGTTTCACAGATAGTTTCTTCCTGGTTTTTATCAGTCAATATTCGATTTTTCCCCATACGTCTCAAATGGGCTTCCAAATGTCCCTTTGCAGATTCTACAAAAAGAGTATTTCCAACCAGCTGAATCAAAAGAAACATTTAGCTCTGTGAGGTGAATCCACACATGGAAAAGCATTTTCACAGACAGCGTTTTTCTAGTTTATATCTGGAGATATTCAATGTGTTCCCATAGGCCTCAATGGGCTCCTAAACATCCCTTCACCAATTATACAAGAAGAGTGTTTACAACCTGTTGAACCTAAAGAAATGCTTACCTCTGATGGATGGATCCACGCATCACAAAGCAGTCTCCCAGATATCGTCTTTCTAGTTTTTAGCTGAGGATGTTCACTTTTTCTCCATAGGCATCAATGAGCTTTAAAATGTCCCTATGCAATTTCCATAAAAAGAGTGTTTCCATCCTGCTGAATCAAAAGAAATTTTTGAACTCTGTGATATGAATCCACACACCGCAAAGCAATTTCACAGATAGCTTTTTTCTAGGTTTTATCTGGGGGTATTCCATTTTTTCCCATTGGCCCCAGTGGGCTCGCAAATATCCCTTCACAGATTCTACAAAAAGAGTGCCTCCAAACTGCTTAATAATTAAAAAAATGGTTTAATTCTGTGAGATGAATCCACACATCACAATGCCATTTTACACATAGCTTCTTTCTAGTTTTTCCCTGAGTATATTCTTTTTTTTCCTCATAGGCCTCAGTGGGTTCCCAAATGTCCCTTGGCAGATTCTAAAAATAGAGTGTTTCCAACCTGCTGAATCAAAACAAAGGCTTATCTCTGATGGATGGATCTACCCATCAGAAAGCAGTTTCCCATATAGTTTTTTCTAGTTTTCATCTGGGGATATTCAGTTTTTCCCCTTAGGTCTCCATGAACTTTAAAATGTCCGTTTGTAGAGTTTACAAAAAAAGTGTTTCCAACCTGCTGAATCAAAAAAAAAGTTTAACTCTGTGAGATGAATCCACACATCACAAAGCAGTTTCACAGATGGCTTCTTTCTCGTTTTTATCTGGGGGTGTTCTATTTTTCCTTATACTCCACAATGGACTCCCAAATGTCCCTTTGTAGATTCTACAAAAAGCGAGTTTCCAAGCTACTGAGTCAAAAGAAAAGTTTAACATTGTGAGCCGAATCCATATATTTTGAAGCAGTTTCAAATACAGCTTGTTTCCAGTTTTTATCTGGAAAAATTTGCATGTATTTGATTTTTTCCTGATAGGCCTCAATGCACTCCCAAATGTCCCTTTGCAGGTTCAACCAAAAGAGTGTTTCCAATCTGCTGAATTAAAAGAAAAGATTAACTCTGGAAATGGAATCCACTCACCACAATGCAGTTTCAGAGATAGTTTCTTTCTAGTTTTTATCTGGGGATAGTCTGTTTTTCCTTACAGGCCACAAGGAACTCTCAAAGAACCTTTTCAGATTCTACAAAAAGAGAGTTTTGAAACTGTTGAATCAAAATAAATGTTTAATACTGTGTGATGAATGCACGTATCACAAAACAGTTTCACCAACAACTTCTTTCTAGTTTATATTTGGGGATATTCGGTTTTCCCCCATTGGCCAAAAGGGACTCCCAAATGTCCCTTCACAGATTCTATAAAAATAGCGTTTCCAGTCTGCTGAGTCAATGGAAAGTTTTAACACTGTAAGGTGAATCCACACATGTCAATGCGGCTTCACAGACACCTTCTTTCATTTTTTTGATACTTGTTTTTTCCACATTTTTCACAGAATTAAACCTTTTTTATTATTAAGCAGTTTGGAGGCACTCTTTTTGTAGAATCTGTGAAGGGATATTTGGGAGCCCACTGGGACCAATGGGGAAAAATTGGATATCCCCAGATAAAAACTAGAAAAAAGCTATCTGCGAGGCTACATTTGGGAGCCTCAATGGGCTCCCAAATATCCCTTTGCAGTTTCTAAAGAAAGAGTGTTTCCAACCTGCTGAATCAAAATAAGTTTAATGCAGTGAGATGAATCCACACATCACAAAGCAATTTCACATGTAGATACTTTGTAGTTTTTTTCTGGGGATATTCCATTTTTCCCCTAGGCCTCAATGATCTCCCAAATGTCCCTTCACAGATTCTACAAAGAGAGTGTTTCCAACCTGCAGAATCAAAAGAAAGTTTTACCTCTTTGAGGTGAATCCACACATCACAAAGCAGATTCTCAGATCGCTTTTTTTCCAGTTTTTATTTTTGGATATTCAGTTTTCCCCATAGGACTCAATGGGCTCCAACATGTCCCTTTGGAAATTCTAAAAAAGAGTTTCTCCAACCTTCTGAATCCAAAGAAAGGTTTAACTCTGTGAGATGAATCCACACATCAACAAGCAGTTTCAAAGATTGCTCCTTTCTGATTTTTTTTCTGGGCATATTTGTTGTTTCCCCATAGGCCATAATGAGATCCCAAATGTCTTTTTGTCAATTCCACATGAAGAGAATTACATCTTGCTGAATCAAAAGAAAAATTTAGCTCTGTGAGATGAATACACACGTCACAATCAGTTTGCCCCACTGGCCACAATGTGCTCCTGAATATCCCTTCACAGATTCTACAGAAAGAGTGTTTCCAACCTTCTGAATTAAAAGAAATGTTTATCTCTGTGAGATGAATCCACACATCAAAAAGCAGTTTCACAGATAGCTCCTTTCTAGTTTTTATCTGAGGATAGTCTCTTTTTCCCACAGACCTCAATGGGCTACAAAATGTCTATTTGCAGATTCTACAAAAAGAGGATTCCGACCTGCTGAATCTAAAGAATGGCTCAACTCTGAAATGAAACCGCACATCAGAAACTAGATTCACAGATACCTTATTTCTAGTTTGCATCTGGGAATATTCATTTTTTCCTCCTAGGCCTCAGTGGACTTCCAAATGCCCCTTCACACATTCTTCTGAAAGAGTGTTTCCAACCTGCTGAATGAAAAGAACGTTTTTACTTTGCGAGATGAATCCACACATAAAAAAGCAGTTTCACAGTACCTTCTTTCTAGTTTTTTTCTGGAAATATTCAGTTTTTCACCACAGTCCTCAAAGGGCTCCTAAATGTCCCTTCACAGATTCTACAAAAAGAGTTTCTCAAACCTGCTGAATAAAAGGAAAATTTTAACTCTGTGAGATGAATCCACACATCACCAAGCAGTTTCACAAATAGCTTCTTTCTAGTTTTTATCTGCAGATATTTGTTTTTTCCACTTAGACCTCAATGGGCTCCAAAATGTCCCATCACTGATCCTAAAAAAAACTGTGTTTCCAAGCTTCTGAGTCTAAGAAAATGTTAAATTCTGTGAGATAAATCAAAATATCACAAAGGAGTGTCACAGACAGCTTTTTCCTAGTTTTTATCCGGATATATTCGGTTTTACTCCATAGACGTCAAAGGGCTTTCAAATGTCCCTTCACAGATTCTACAAAAAAAGTTTTTACAGCCTGCTGAATCAAGGAAAATTTTAACTCTCTCAGATGAATTTGCACAATACCAAGAAGTTTCATAGATAGCTTCCTTCTAGGCTTTATATGGGGATATTCAGTTTTTACCCATAGCCCTCAATGCGTTCCAAAACCTCCATTTGCAGATTCTAAAAAAAGTATTTCCAACCTACTGAATCAAAATAAGTGTTTAACTCTGTGAGATGAATACACACATCACCAAGAAGTTTCATAAATATCTTCTTTCTAGTTTTATGTAGGGAAATCTGGTTTTTTTCCATAGATCTCAATCAGCTTCAAAATGCCTTTTCAAGGATTCTAGAGCAAGAAAGTTTCCAACCTGCTGAATCAAAAGAAAGGCTTAACTCCGTGAGATGAATTGACACATCAAAAAACAGTTTCAGAGACAGTTTCTTTCTAATTTTTATCTGGGGATATTCAGTTTTTCCTCATCGGCTTCAATGGACTCCCAAATGTCTCTTTGCAGATACTACAAAAAGACTGTTTCCAACCTCCCAAATCAAAAGAAAGGTTTAACACTGTGAGATTAATCCCCACACTGGAAAGCATTTTCACAGATAGCATCTTTCTGGTTTTTATCTAGGAATATTCAGATTTTCCCATAGGCCCCAAATGGCTCTGAAAAGTCCTGAAACAGATTTTACAAAAACAGTGTTTCCAACCTGCTGAATTTAAAGAAAGCTTCAACTCTGTGAGATGAATCCACACATCACCAAGCAGTTTCACAGAGAGTTTCTTTCTAGTTTTTATCTGGGGATATTATGTTTTTTCCAATAAGCCACACTAGTCTCTCAAATCTACCTTTACAGATTCTAGAAAATGTTTGTCTCCAAACTGTTGAATCACAAGACAGTTTAACTCTGTATGATGAATCCAAAAGTCACAATGCAGTTTCACACATAGCTTTTTCCTAGTCTTTATCTGGGGATATTCAGTTTTTCCTTATATACCCCAAAGGGCTCTGAAACATCTTCACAGATGCTACCAAAAAAGTGTTTCCAACCTGCTGAATCAAAAGAAAGTTGTAACTCTCTGAGATGAATCTACACATGGAAATGCAGTTTCACAGATAGCTTCTTTCTAGTTTTCATCTAGGGATATGCGGTGTTTCCCAGTAGGCCTCAATGCATTCCACAATGTCCCTTCTCACATTCTGCAAAAAGAGTGTTTCAAACCTGCTGAATCAACAGGAAAGTTTAGCTCAGTGACATGAATCCACACATCACAAAGCTGTTTCACAGATACGTTTTTTCTACTTTTTATCTTTGGATAGTCTGTTTTTCCCCATTGGGCTCACTGGGTTCTCAAATGTCCCTCCGCAAATACTAAAACAGTGTGTTTTCAACCTGCTGAATAAAAAAAGAAAAGTTTAACTCTGTGATATGAATTCACTCATTGAAAAGCATTTTCACAGATAGTTTCTTTCCCATTTTAATCTGGAGATAGTCTATTTTTCCCCATAGGCCTCAATAGGCTTTCAAATGTCCCTTGGCTCATTCTAGAAAAAGATTGCTTCCAACCTTCTGAATCAAAGGAAAGGTTTAAATCAGTGAGATGTATTCACACATTACAAAGCAATTTCATATATCACTTCTTTCTAATTTTTGTCTGAGGATATTAGGTTTTTCTCCATAGGCCTCTATGGGCTCCAAAATATCACTTGCATATTCAACAAAAAGAGTTTTTCCATCCTGCCGAATCAAAAGAAACCTTTAACTCTGTGAGATGAATCTGTTTATCACAAAGCAGTTTCAGTGATAGCTTCTGTCTAGTTTTTATCTAAAAATAATCTGTCTTTTTTCATAGGCCTCAATGCGCTCCCACATGTCCCTTTAGGCATTCTAAAAAGGAATGTTTCCAACTTGCTGAATAAAAGAAAGGGTTATCTCTGTGAGATGAGTCCACACATCACAATGCAGTTTCATACATAGTTTCATTCTAATTTTTTGGAAGGGGATATTTGGGTTTTCCCCATAGGCCTCAATGGGTTCCCAAATGTCCCTTTGCAGATTCTGTAAAAAGAGTGTTTCCAACCTGCTGAATCAAAATAAAGGTTTATCTCTGTGTAATGAATCCACACATCACAAATCTGTTTCACAGATACCTTCTTTCAAGTTTTTCCTGGGAATATTATGGTTTTCCCCATAGGCTTCAACTGGATCCCAAATGTCCCTTCACAGTTTCTACAATAACAGTGATTCAAATCTGTTGAATCAAAAGAAACTCTATGAGGTGAATCCATACATCAAAAGGCACTTTTACAGATTACTTCTTTCTAGCGTTTCTGGAGATTCTTGATTTTTCCCCACCGACCTCAAAGGGATCCCAAATTTTCCTCCTACAAAAAAGTGTTTCCATCCTGCTGAATCATAAGATAAGTTTACTTCTGTGAGTTGAATCCATGCATCACAAAGGAGTTTCACAGAGAACTTCTTTCTAGTTTTTATCCTGGGATAATCAGTTTTTTTTATAGGCCTCAATGCTCTCCCAAATGTCTATTCACAGATTCTAGAAAGGTTTACAACCTGCTGAATAGAAAGAAAATTTTAACTCTATGAAATGAGTCCACACATCATAATGCAGTTTCCCATACAAAGTCTTTCTAGTTTTTATCTGGGAATATTTGGTTTTTCCCCATAGACCTCAACAGGCTCTCAAATGTCCCTTTGCAGATTCTGCCAAAAGAGTGTTTCCAACCTGTTGAATCAAAATCAAAGTTTAACTCTCTGAGATGAATCCCCACACCACAGAGCAGTTTCACAGAGAGTTTCTTTCCAGTTTTTATGTAGGGATATTGAGTTTCTCCCCTTAGACCTCAACAGGATCCCAAATGTTCTTCACAGATTCTACAAAAAGAGTGATTCTAACCTGTTGAATCAAAAGAAAGGTTTAAGTCTGAGACGAATTTACACATCACAAAGCAGTATCACGGATAGCTTCATTCTAGTTTTTATCTGGGTATATTTGGTTTTTCCCTATAGGCCTCAATGTGCACCCAAATGTCCCCTTGCAGATTCTACACAAAAAAAGTTTCCAAGCTGCTGAGTCAAAAGAAAGGCTTAACTCTGTGCACTGAATCCACACATCACAAGGTAGTTTCACAGACAGTTTCTTTATAGTTATTATCTGAGGATATTCATTTTTTTTCCATAGGTCCCAGTGAGCTCTCAAATGTCCCTTCGCAAATTCTAAATAAAGAGTGTTTCCAACCAGCTGAATCAAAAGAAAGGTTTAACTCTGTGAGATTAATCCACACATCAAAGCAGTTTCACAGATAGCATCTTTCAAGTTTTTATCTGGGGATATTGTGTTTTTCCCCATAGGCCGCAATGGGATCTTAAATGTCCCTTCACAGATTCTACAAAAAAAGTTTTCCAATAATTTGAATCAAAAGAAAGGTTTAACTCAGTGAGATGAATCCAGACATCATAAAGCACTTTTACAGATAACTTATTTCTAGTAATTATTTGGAGATTCTCAGTTTTTTTCCCTTAAGCCTCAAGGTGCTCCCAATATCCCCAATATCCCTTTGCAGATCCTACAAAAAGAGTGTTTCAAGCCTGCTTAATCACAAGAGAGGTTTAAATATGTGGTATGAATCTGCACAGCACAAAGCAGTTTCTCAGATAGCTTCTTTCTAGTTTTTATCTGGGGATAATCTTTCTTTTTCATAGGCTTCAATGCGCCCCAAGATGTCCCTTTGCAGATTCTAGAACAGAGTGTTTCCAACATGCTGAATTGAAAATAAGTTTTAACTCTGTGAGATGAAGCCATACATCATAAAGCAGTTTCACAGATAGCTTATTTTCAGTTTTTATGTGGGGATATTGGGTTTTTCCCCTTAGGCCTCAATGGTATCCAAAATGTTTCTTCATGGATTCTACAAAAAGAGTGATTCCAACCTGCCGAATCAAAATAAAAATGTAAATATGTGAGATAAATTTACACATAACAAATCAGTATCACAGATTGCTTAATTCTAGTTTTTATCTGAGTATATTTGGTTTTTCCCCCATAGACCCCAAAGTGCTCCCAAATATCTCTTTGCAGATTCTGGAAAAAGAATGTTTCCAACCTACTGAATCAAAAGGCAGCTTTACCTCTGTGAGATGAATCCAAACATCACAAAGCAGTTTCACCAATACCTTCTTTCAAGTTTTTATATGGGGATGTTGTCTTTTTCTCCACAGGTCACAATGAGATACAAAAAATCCCTTCGCAGATTCTACAAAAATAGTGTTTCCAATCTGTGATTCAAAAGACAAATTAAACTCTGTGAGATAAAACTAGAGATCACAAAATACTTTTACACATAGCTTCTTTCTAGTTTTTATCTTTGGATTTTCAGTTTTTCCCTATAGGCCTCAATGTACTCCCAAATGTTTATTCACAGAATCTCCAAAAAAGCGTCTTTCAATCTTGCTGAATCATAAGAGAGGTTAAACTATGTAAGATGAACTTGCACATCACAAAGCAGTTTCTCAGATAGCTTTTTTCTAGTTTTTACATGGGGATGATCGGCTGTTTTTCATAGGCTGTAATGCACTCCCAGATGTCCCTTTGAAGATTCAAGAAAAGAGGGTTTCCAACCTGCTGAATATAAGTATAGGGTTAACTCTCTGAGATGAGTCTGCACATCACAAAGCAGTTTCACATATATCTTTTTTCTAGTATTTATCCAGTCACATTAGGTTTTTCCACATAGGCATCAATGAGCTCCCAAATTTCCCTTCGCTGATTCTACAAAAAGGATGACACCAAATTCTTGAATCTAAAGAAACATTTAACTCTGTGAAATGAATCCACACATCACAAAGCAGTTTCACAGGTAGCTTCTTTCTAGTTTTTATGTGAACGTATTTGGTTTTTCCCCTAGACACCAATGGACTCCCAAATGTCTCTTTGCAAATTCTACAATAAGAGTATTTTCTACCTAATGGATATAAAGAAAGGTTTAACACTTTGAGATGAATCTCCACATTACAAAGTAGTTTCACAGATAGCTTCTTTTGAGTTTTTATTTCAGGATATTCCATTTCTCCCCATAGGCCTCAATGGACTCTTACATGTCCCTTTGCAGATTCTACAGTAAGAGTGTTTTCAACCTGCTGAATCTAAGGAAAGTTTTAAATCTATGAGATGAAGGCACACATTACAAAGCAGATTCACAGACAGCATCTTTCAATTTTGTTTTCTAGGAATATTCAGTTTTGCCTCATATGTCTCAATAAGCTCAAATATCTCTTTGCAGACTGTACAAGAAGAGTGTTTCCAATCTGTTGAATCAAAAGAAGAGTGTAACTCTGTGAGATGAATCCATGCATCACTATGTAATTTCACAAAGTTGGTTTTTATCTGGGGATATTAGTTTTTATCCCATAGGCGCCAATGGGCTCCCAAATGATCATTCACAGATTCTACAAAAAGAGTGCTTGCAACCTGCTGAATAAAAAAGAAAGGTTTTACTCTGTGAGATTTATCCACAAATCACAAAACAGTTTTGCAGATAGTTTCTTTCTAGTTTTTATCTGAGGATATTCTGTTTTTCCACATTAGCCTTTATTGGCTCTCAAATGTCCCTACACAGATTCTACAAAAGGGTGTTTTTAATTGCCGAATCAAAAGAAACGTTTAACTCTGTGAAATGAATCCACACACCACAAAGTAGTTTCACAGATAGCTTCTTTGTAGTTTTCATCTGGGGATATTCTGTTTTTCCCGATAGGCCCCCAAAAGCTCCTAAATATCCCTTTGCAGATTCTACAAAAAGAGTTTTTCCATTTTCCAGAATCAAAAGAAAGGTTAAACTGTGTGAGATGAATCCACACATCACCAAGCAGTTTCACAGATAGCTTCTTTCTACTTTTTATCTGGGTATATTTGGTTTTTCCCCATTAGCCTCAATGGGATCCCAAATGACCATTCACATGTTGTACACAAAGTGTGTTTCCAAACTGCTGAATCAAATGAAAAGTTTAACTCTGTGAGATGAATCCACACATCACCAAGAAGTTTCACAGATTCCTTCTTTCTTGTTTCTATCTGAGGATATTTTGTTTTTCCTAATAGGCCTTAATGGGCTTTCAAATGTCCCTTCACAGAGTCTAAAAAAAGAATGTTTCCAACGCTGAATCAAAATAAATATTTAAATCTATGAGATGAATCCACACATCACTAAGCAGTTTCAAAGATAGTTTCTTTCTAGTTTGTGTCTTGGGCCATTTGATTTTTCCCAATAGGCCTCAGTGGGCTTCCATATGTCCCTTTGCAGATTCTACAATGAGAGTGTTTCAAAATTGCTGAATCAAAAGTAAGGATAAACTCAGTGACATGCATCAATTCATCACTAAGAAGTTTGATACTTAGCATCTTTCTGGTTTCTATCTGAGGTATTTGGGTGTCTTTCATAAGTCAAAATGGACTCCCAAATGTGGCTTTGCAGATTATACAAAAAAAGTGTTTCCAACCTGCTGAATCAAAAAAAGTTCAACTCTGAGATGAATACACACATCACAAAGCAGTATCACAGATAGCTTTTTTCTATTTTTCATCTGGGGATATTCAGTTTTTCACCAAAGGCCTCCATTGGTTTCCAAGAGTATTCTCGCAGATTCTACAAAAAGGGTGTTTCCAACCAGCTGAACCGGAAGAAAAGTTGAACTCTGTGAGACAAATCCAGACATGACAGAGCAGTTTCACAGATAGCTTTTTTCTAGTTATTATCTGAGGATATTCAGTTTTTTCCCATGGGACTCAATGGGCTCCCAAATGTCCCCTTGCAGATTTTACATAAAGAGTGTTTCCAACCTGCTGAATCTACAGAAAGGTTTAGCTCTGTGAGATGAATCCACACATCACGAAGCAGTTTCACAGATAGTTTCTTTGTAGTTTTTTTCTGAGGATATTCAGTTTTTTCCCATAGGTCTCAATGAGTTCCTAAATGTTTCTTTGAAGATTCTGCAAAAAGAATGTTTCCAACCTACTGAATTAAAAGAGAGATTTAATTCTGTGAGATGAATCTACACATCACAAAGTAGTTTCACAGATAGTTTCTTTCTAGTTTTTATCTGGGGATATTCAGCTTTTCTCCTTCAAAGGGCTTCCAATAGTTTTCTCACAGATTCTACAAAAGAATGTTTCCATCCTGCTGAATCGAAATAAAGGTTTAACTCTGGATAAATCCACATATCACAAAGCAGTTTCACATACAGCTTCTTTCTAGTTTTTATCTGGGGTATCCTCTTTTTTCCCAAAGGCCTCGATGGGCTCCCAAATGTCCCTTCACAGATTCTACATAAAGAGTGTTTCCAACCTGCTGAATCAATAGAAATGTTTAATTCTGTGAGATGAACCCACATGTCACAAAGCAGTTTCACAGATAGCTTCTTTCTAGTTTTCATCTGGGGATATTCAGTTTGTTTCCTTAAGCCTCAATGGGTTCCCAATGTCTCTTTGCAGCTTATACAAAAAGTGTTTTGCCAACCTGCCGAATCAAATGAAAAGATGAACTCTGTGAGATGAAGCCACACATCACAAAGCAGTATCACAGATAGCTTCTTTCCAGTTTTTACCTAAGGATATTCTCTTTTTCACCATAGACCTCAATACACTCCCAAATGTCCCTTCGCAAGTTCTACAAAATAAGTGTTTCCAACCTGATGAATGAAAAGAAAGCTTGAACTCTGTGATGAATCCACACATCACAAACCGATTTCACAGATAGCTTCTTTCTGTTTTTACCTGCAGATATTTCCTTTTTTTTTTTTCCAATACACCCTAATGGGCTCTGAAATATTTCTTTGCAGATTCTACAAAAAGAGTGTTTCCAAACAGATGTATCAAAAGGAAAGTTTAACTCTGTGAGATGAATCTGCACAGCACACTGTAGTTTCACAGATAACTTCCTTACGTTTTCTATGTGGGGAGATTTTGTTTATCAATGTGCTCCCAAATGTCCCTTTGCAGATTCTACAAAAAGAGTGCTTCCAATTGCCATCATCAAATGAAAAGTTTAACTCTGTGAGATGAAGTCACACATCAAAAAGCTTTTGCAATGATGACTCCTCACTAGTTTTTGTCTGGGATTATTCTGTTTTCCCCCTAAGGCCACAATGGGCTCCCTAATGTCCCTTCACATATTTTACAAAAAGTGTTTCCAACCTGCTGAATCAAAAGAAAGGTTTATCTCTGTGAGATGAATCCAGACATTACCAAGCAGTTTCACAGGTAGCTTCTTTCTAGTTTTCATCTGGAGATATTAGGTGTTTCCCCATACACTTCAATGAGCTCCAAAATGTAGCATCACACGTTCTACCAAAAGAGTGTCTCCAACCTGCTGAATCTAAAGAAAAGTTTTACTTTGTGAGATGAATCCACAGAATAGAAGGCGGTTCCCTAGATTGCTTCTTTTTAGTTTTCATCTCTGGATATTCATTTTTTTACCTGTAGTTTGCAATGGGGTCACTAATGTACCCTCACCGATTTTAAAAAGAGTGCTTCCAACCTGTTGATTCAAAAGAAAGTTTTAGCTCTGTGAAATGAATCCACACATCACCAAGCAGTTTCACAGATACCTTCCTTCTATTTTTGATCTGGAAATATTCTGTTTTTCCCCATAGGCCTCAAGAGTCTCTCAAAGGTCCCTTCCCAGGTTCTACAAAAAGAATGTTTCCAATCTGCTTAATCTCTAGGAAAGTTTTAACTCTCTGAGATGAATCTACAGAACATAAGGCAGTTTCACAGATAGCTTCCTTCTACTCTTTATCTGGTGATATTCTGTTTTTCCCCATAAGCCTCTATTAGCTCCCAATTTCTTTTCACAGATTCTACAAAGAGTATTTTCAACCTGCTGAAAGAAAAGAAAGATATAACCCTGTTTGATGTGTACACACATCACCAAGCTGTTTCACAGACAGCTTCTTTCTAGTTTAATTCTGGGGATATTTGGTTTTTCCATATAGGCCTAAATGCACTCCCAAATGTCCCTTCAGAGATCCTACAAAAATAGTGTTTCCAACCTGTTGAATTAAAAAAAAGTTTCTGTTTCATGTCTATGAGATGAATCCACACATCACCAAGCAGTTTAACATATATCTTCTTTTGGGTTTTATCATGAGATGTTCTGTTTTCCTTGTGTCAACGGGCTCCTAAATCTCCCTTTGCAGATTCTACAAAAAGACTGCTTTCTACCTGGTGAACAAAAAGAAAGGTTTAACTGTCAGATGAAACCACACATCACCAAGCAGTTTCACAGATAGCTTCTTTCTAGTTTTTATCTGGGGATATTCAGTTTGTCCCCACAGGCCTTAATGTGCTCCCAAATGTATCTTCACAGATTCAAAAAAAGAGCATTTCCAACCTGCTGAATCAAAAGAAAAGTTTAATTTTGTGAGATGAATCGACACACCACTAAGCAGTTTCACATATTGCTTCTTTCTAGTTTTACTCTTGGGATATTTTGTTTTTCCCTGTAAGTGTCACTGGACTCCCAAATGTCCCTTCATATATTCTACAAAAAGCGTGTGTCAAACCTGCTCAATGAAAAGAAAGGTTTAACTGTGTGAGGTGAATCCACACATCAACAAATGGTTTCACATATAATTTCTTTCTAGTTTTAATGTGGGGATATTCTGATTTTTCCCATAGGCATCCAAGGTTTTCCAACTGTCCTTTCACAGATTCTACAAAAAGAGGGTTTCCAGCATGCTGAATTAAAATAAAGGTTTATCTCTGTGAAATAAATCCACACATCACCAAACAGTGTCACAGATAGCTTCTTTCTAGTTTTTATCAGTGTTTGTTTTTTTTCTTATAGAACTCAATGGGCTCCCAAATGTCCCTTCACAGATTCGACAAAAAGAGTGTTTCCAACCTCCTGAATCAAAAGAAAGTTTTACTTACGTGAGATGAATCCACACATCACCAAGCAATTTCATAGATAGCTTCTTTCTAGTTTTTATCCAGGGATACATTGTTATTCCCCATAGGCTTCAATGGGCTCCCAAATGTCCCTTGGCACTTCTAAAAAGAGTGGTTTCAACTTTCGGAATAAAAAAGTTTAATTTCATAGGATTCATCCACCCATGATGAAGCTCTTTCACATACAGCTTCCTTCTAGTTTTTGTGTGGTCATATTCCGTTTTTCCCATAGGTGTCAATGAGTTCCCAAATGTCCCTTTGCAGATTCAACAAAAAAATTGTTTCCAACCTGCTGAATCAAAAGAAATGTTTACCTCTTTGAGATGAATCCACTCATCACCAATCAGTTTCACACGTTACTTCTTTCTAGTTTGTATCTGGGATTTTCTATTTCTTTCCCTAGGCTTCAATGGGCTCCCAAATGTCTCTTCACAGATTCTACAAAAAAGGTATTTACAACATGTTGAATCAAAAGAAACGTTTATTTCTGTGAGATCAAGCCACACATCACCAATAAATTTCACATCTGCCTTTTTTTCTAGTTTTTACCTGCAGATATTCGCTTTTCTTTTCCCATAGACCTCAATAGACTCCCAAATTCAGTTCCAAATTCTACAAAAATAGTTTTTCCAACCTGCTTGATCAAAGAAAAATGTAGCTTTGTGAGATGAACCCACACCTCACAAATCAGTTTCACAGATACCTTCTTTTGGAGGATATTTGGATTTTCCCTGTAGGCATCCATGGGCTCCCAAATGTCCCTTGGCAGATTCTACAAAAAGAGTGTTTCCAACCTGTTGAATCAGAAGAAAGGTTTAACTCTGTCATGAATCCACACATACCAAGTAGTTTCACAGATAGCTTCTTTGTACTTTTTATCTGGGGATATTTTTTCCCCCATAGGATGCAAAAGGCTGCAAAATGTCCCTTTGTACATTATACAAAAAGACATTTCCAAACCTGCTGTATCAAAATAAACTTTTAACACCGGGAGATGTATCCACACATCACCAAACAGTTTCACAAATGGCTTCTTTCTAGTTTTTATCTGGGGATATTCGATTTTTACCCATAGGCCTTAAAGGGCTCCCAAAGGTCTTTTTGCAAATTCTACAGAAAAAGTGTCTCCATCTTGGTGATCAAAAGAAAGGTTTAACTCTGTGAGGCAAATCCACAAGTCACAAAGCAGTTTTGCAGATAGCTTATTTCTAGTTTTTATTTGGGAACTTTGATTTTCCCCCTAGGCCTCAATTGGCTTCCAAAATCCCCTTTACAGTTTCTACAAAAAAAGTGTTTGCAACATGCTAATAAAAAGTAAAGTTTAACTCTATGGGACAAATCCAGACATCACAAAGCACTTTAACATAGCTTTTTCTAGTTTTTATTTGGGGATATTTGCTTTTTCCCATAGGCCTCAATGGGCTCCCAAATGTCCCTATGAAGATTCTAAAAAAGAGTGTTTCCCATCTGCAGAATGAAAACAAAGGTTAAACTCTGTGACATGAATCCACACATCACCAAGAAGTTTCACAGCTAGCTTCTTTCTAGTTTTCATATGGGGATAAGTAGTATTTCCCATAGGCCTCAGTGGGCTCCAAAATGTCTGTTCACAGATTTTACAAAAAGAGTATTTCCAACATGCTGAATTAAAAGAAAGGTTTGAATTTTTGTGATGAATCCACACATCGTGAAACATTTTCACAGATAGCTTCTTTCTAGCATTATCTGAGGATATTCCATTTTTTCCCCATAAGCCTCAACAGGCTCCCAAATGTCGTTTCACATATTCTACAAAAAGAGTGATTCCAACCTGCAGCATCAAAGGAATGCTTTTACCCTGTGAGATGAATTCACACATCACAAACCAGTTTCACACATAGCTTCCTTCTAGTTTTTATCTGGGCCTATTCTGTTTTTCCCCATAGGCATCAATGGGCTCCCAAATGTCTCTTCAAAGATTCTACAAAAAAAGTGTTTCCAGCCTGCTGAATCAAAAGAAATGTTTATCTCTTTGAGATGAATCCACACATCATAAATCCGTTACACAGATAGCTTCTTTCTAGTTTTTATCTGAGGATATTCAGTTTTTCCTCAGAGGCCACCATGGACTCCCAAATGTCTTTTCACAGATTGTACAAAAAGCGAGTTTCCAAACTACTTAATCAAAACAGTTTCACGGATAGCTTCTTTCTAGTTTTTATCTGGGGATAATCGGTTTTTCCCCATTGGCCAAATTAGGCTCCCAAATGTTCTTTCGTATATTCTAAAAAATGTGTTTCCAACTACCAGAATAAAAAGAATGATTTAACTCTGTGACATGAATTCAACCATCACAAGGCAGTTTCAAAGATAGCTTCTTTCTACTTTTTATCTGGGGATATTTGTTTCTTGCCCATAGGCCACAATGGGCTCCAAATTGTCCCTTTCCGTTTTCCCCATACAAAGAGATTGTTTCCAATCTGTTGAATAAAATAAAAACGCTTAATTCTGTGAGATGAATCCACACATCACAAAGTAGTTTCACTGAAGATTTGTTGTAGTTTTTTATCTCTGGATATTCAATATTTTCCCATAGATCTAAGAGGGCTACTAATTGTCCCATTGCATATTTTACAAAAAGAGTGCTTCTAAACTGCTGAAGAAGTTACATGTATAGTTTGTTTCTCCTTTTTATCTGGGGATATTTTGTTTTTCCCCAAAGGCATCAATGAGTTCTCAAATGTCCCTTCACTGATTCTAGGGTTTCCAATCCACTGAATCAAAAGAAAGTTTTAACTCTCTGAGATGATTTCGTATTTCACAATGCAGTTTCACATATTGCTACTTTCTAGTTTTCATCTGTGAATAAATGGTTTTTCCACATAGGCAACATTGTGCTCACAAGTGTTTCTTGGCCAATTCTACAAAACAGTTTTTTCCAACCTGATGAATCAAAAACATGTTTTAACTCTATGAGATGAATCCACACATCACCAAGCAGTTTCATGTATAGTTTCTTTCTAGTTTTTATCTGGGTATATTGAGTGGCTCCCCTTAGGCTTCAACGTAATCCCAAGTGTCCCTGCACAGAGTCTATGAAAACAGTGTTTCCAACCTGTTGAATCAAAAGAAAGACTTGACTGTGAGATAAATACACTCATCACAAAGCAGTTTCACAGATAGATTATACAAAAAGAGTGTTTTCAACCTGCTGAATCAAAAAAAAAGTTTACCTCTGATGGATGGATCCAAATATCACAAAATCACTTGTAGTTTTTATGTGAGAATATTCAACTTTTTTGCCATTGGCCCATTTGGCCTATAAATGTCCTTTTACAGATTTTACTAAAGAATTTTCCCAACAGCTGAATCAACTGAAAGGCTTCCTTTGTGGAATGAATTTTCACATCACAAAGCAGTTTCACAGATAGCTTCCTTGTAGTCTTTACGTGGGGATATTCACTTTTTCCCCATAGGCCTCAACGGACTTTAAAAAGTCCCAATGTGAGGGGGCAGAGCAAGATGGCCAAATAAGAACAGCTCCAGTCTCCAGCTCCCAGAGGGAGCAACACAGAACACAGGTGATTTCTGCATTTTCAAATGAGGTACTGGGTTCACCTCACTAGGGAGTGCTGGACAATCGGTGCTGGTCAGCTGCTGTAGCCCGACCAGCGAGAGCTGAAGCAGGGCAAACGACTCTGTCTGACGGCTTTGAAGAGAGTGGTGGATCTTCCAGCACAGAGGTTGAGATCTGAGAATTAACAGACTGCTTGCTCAAGTGGGTCCCTGACCCCTGAGTGGCCTGACTGGGACACTTCCCCCACTAGGGGCAGATTGACATCCCACACCTCACACACTGGAGTACACCCCTGAGCAGAAGCTTCCAAAGCAAGAATCAGACAGGTACACTCGCTGTTCAGAAATATTCTATCTTCTGCAGCCTCTGTTGCTGATACCCAGGCAAACAGGGTCTGGAGTGGACTTCAAGCAATCTCCAACAGACCTACAACTGAGGGTCCTGACTGTTAGAAGGAAAACTAAAAAACAGGAAGGACACCCACACCAAAACCCCACCAGTACGTCACCATCATTAAAGACCAGAGGTAGATAAAACCACAAAGATGGGGAAAAAGTATGGCAGAAAAGCTGGAAATTCAAAAAATAAGAGCATATCTCCCCCTGCAAAGGAACGCAGCTCATCACGAGCAACGGATCAAAGCTGGATGGAGAATGACTTTGACGAGATGAGAGAAGAAGGCTTCAGTCCATCAAACTTCTCAGAGCTAAAGGAGGAATTACGTACCCAGTGCAAAGAAACTAAAAATCTTGAAAACAAAGTGGAAGAATTGATAACTAGAATAATTAATGCAGAGAAGGCCATAAACGAACTGACAGAGATGAAAACCATGACACGAGAAATACGTGACAAATGCATAAGCTTCAGTAACCGACTCGATCAACTGGAAGAAAGAGTATCAGTGATTGAGGATCAAATGAATGAAATGAAGCGAGAAGAGAAATCTAAAGAAAAAAGAAGAAAAAGAAATGAACAAAGCCTGCAAGAAGTATGAGATCATGTAAAAAGACCAAATCTATGTCTGATTGGGGTGCCTGAAAGTCAGGGGGAAAATCGAACCAAGTTGGAAAACATTCTTCAGGATATCATCCAGGAGAACTTCCCCAACCTAGTAGGGCAGGCCAACACTCAAATTCAGGAAAAACAGAGACTGTCACAAAGATACTCTTCGAGAAGAGCAACTCCAAGACACATAATTGCCAGATTCTCCAAATTGGAAATGAAGGAAAAAATCTTAAGGGCAGCCAAAGAGAAAGGTCGGGTTACCCACAAAGGGAAGCCCATCAGACTAACAGCAGATCTCTCGGCAGAAACTCTCCAAGCCAGAAGAGAGTGGGGGCCAATATTCAACATTCTTAAAGAAAAGAATTTTCAACCCAGAATTCCATATCCAGCCAAACTAAGTTTCATAAGTGAAGGAAAAATAAAATCCTTTACAGATAAGGAAATGCTTAGAGATTTTGTCACCACCAGGCCTGCCTTACAAGAGACACTGAAGGAAGCACTAAACATGGAATGGAACAACTGGTACCAGCCATTGCAAAAACATGCCAAAATGTAAAGACCATTGATGCTAGGAAGAAACTGCATCAACTAACGAGCAAAATAACCACTTAATATCATAATGGCAGGATCAAGTTCACACATAACAATATTAATCTTAAATGTAAATGGACTAAATTCTCCAACAAAAAGACATAGACTGGCACACTGGATAAAGAGTCAAGACCCATCAGTCTGCTGTATTCAGGAGACCCACCTCACATGCAGAGACATACATAGGCTCAAAATAAAGGGATGGAAGAAGATTTACCAAGCAAATGGAGAACAAAAAAAAGCAGGGGTTGCAATACTAGTCTCTGATAAAATAGACTTTAAACCATCAAAGATCAAAAGAGACAAAGAAGGCCATTACCTAATGGTAAAGGGATCAATTCAACAGGAATAGCTAACTATCCTAAATATGTATGTGCCTAAAACAGGAGCACCCAGATTCATCAAGCAAGTCCTTAGGGACTTACAAAGAGACTTAGACTCCCATACAATAATAATAATAGGAGACTTCAACACCCCACTGTCAACATTAGACAGATCAACAAGACAGAATGTTAACAAAGATATCCAGGAATTGAACTCATCTCTGCAGCAAGCAGACCTAATAGACATCTACAGAACTCCCTACCCCAAATCAACAGAATATACATTCGTCTCAGCACCACATCACACTTATTCCAAAATTGACCACATAATTGGAAGTAAAGCACTCCTCAGCAAATGTACAAGAACAGAAATTATAACAAACTGTCTCTCAGACCACAGTGCAATCAAACTAGAACTCAGGACTAAGAAACTCAAGAAAAATCGCTCAACTACATGGACACTGAACAACCTGCTCCTGAATGACTACTGGGTACATAACGAAATGAAGACAGAAATAAAGATGTTCTTTGAAACCAATGAGAACAAAGATACAACATGCCAGAATCTCTGGGACACATTTAAAGCAGTGTGTAGAGGGAAATTTATAGCACTAAATGCCCACAAGAGAAAGCAGGAAAGATCTAATATTGACACTCTAACATCACAATTAAAAGAACCACAGAAGCAAGAGTAAACACGTTCAAAGCTAGCAGAGGGCAAGAAATAACTAAGATCAGAGCAGAACTGAAGGAGATAGAGACACAAAAAACTCGCCAAAAAATCAATGAACCCAGGAGTTGGTTTTTTGGAAAGATCAACAAAATTGACAGACTGCTAGCAAGATTAATAAAGAATAAAGGAGAGAAGAATCAAATAGATGCAATGAAAAATGATAAAGGGGATATCACCACCGACCCCACAGATTCTAAATCACACGTATGTTTATTGCAGCACTATTCACAATAACAAAGACTTGGAATCAACCCAAATGTCCATCAGTGACAGACTGGATTAAGAAAATGTGGCACATATACACCATGGAATACTATGCAGCCATAAAAAAGGATATTTGTGTCCTTTGTAGGGACATGGATGCAGCTGGACATCCAAACTATCACAAGAACAGAAAAGAAACACCGCATGTTCTCACTCATAGGTGGGAACTGAACAATGAGATCACTTTGACTCAGGAAGGGGAATATCACACACCGGGGCCTATATTGGGGAGGAGGGGGGGAGGAGGGATTGCATTTGTAGTTATACTTGATGTAAATGACGAGTTGATGGGTGCTGACGAGTTGATGGGTGCAGCACACCAACATGGCACAAGTATACATTTGTAACAAACCTGCACGTTATGCACATGTACCCTAGAACTTAAAGTATAATAATTATAAAAATAAAATAATAAAATAAAAAAAAGTCCCGATGCAGTCCCCATAAAAAGAGTGCTTCCAACCTGCTGAATCAAAAGAAAGTTTTAATCTGTGAGATGAATCCACAAATCATAATGCAGTTTCACAGATAATTTCCTTGTAGTCTTTTCCTTGGGATATTTTTTCTCTTCCCATAGGCTGCAATGGGCTCCCATATGTCCCTTCCAAAATTCTACAAAGAGAGTGTGTTTAACCTGCTGAATCAAAACAGTGTTTTACCCTTGTGAGATGAAACCACACATCACATAGCAGTTGCAAAGATAGCTTCTTTTTAGTTTTTATCTGGAAATATTTATTTTTCCCCCTTAGCCTCAATGGGCTCCAAAATGCCCATCCATAGATTCTACAAAACGTGTTTCCAACCTGTTGAATCAAAAGAAAAGTTTATCTCTGTGAGATGAATCCACACGTCACAAAGCAGTTTCACAGATAGCTTCTTTCTAGTTTTCATCTGGGGTTGTTTTTTTCCCATAGGGCACAATGGACTTTCAAATATCCCTTTGTAGATTCTACAGCAAGAGTGTTTTCAATCTGTTGAATCAAAAGAAAGTTTTAACTCTGCCATGATTCCACACATCACAAAGCAGTTTCTGAGATAGCTTCTTTCTAGTTTTTCTGTGGGGATATTCAGTTTTTCCCCATATAGGCTCTGAAACGTCCCTTCACACATTCTACAAAAAGAGTGTCTCCAACCTGCAAAATCAAATGATAGGTTGAACTCTATGAGATGAATCCACACATAACAAAGCAGATGCACAGAGAACTTCTTTCTAATTTGCACCTGGGGATATTCTGTCTCTCTCCTTAGGCCTCAGTGGGCCCCCAAATGTCCCTTCACAGATTCTACAAGAAGGGTGTTTCCAACCTGCTGAATAAAAACAAAGGTTTAACTCTGAGATGAATCCAAACATCACCAAGAAGTTTCACAGATAACTTCTTTCTTGCTTTTCTCCATGGATATTCACTTTTTCTCCATAGGCCTCAGTGGAATCCCAAATGTCTTTTCACAGATTCAACAAAAAGAGTGTTTCCAACCTGATGAATCAAAAGAAAAGTGTAACTCTGTGAGATGAATCGACACATCAGAAAGTAGTTTCAGTGATAGCTTCTTTCTAGTTTTTATCTGGAGATATTCACTTTTGCAGCATAGGCCTCAATGAGCTCTCTAATGTCCCTTTGCAGATTCTACGGACAGTGTTTGCAACCTGGTGAATCAAAAGTGAGGTTTAACTCTATGAGATGAATTACACAACACAAAGCAGTTTCACAGATAGCTTCTATCTAGTTTTTATCTGGTGATATTTTGTTTTTCTTTATAAACCTCAATGGGTTTTCAAATGTCCCTTCGCAGATTTTACAAAAAGAGTGTTTCCAACCATCTGAATCAAATGAAAGGCTTCACTCTATGAGAGGAATATACACATTAACAAGCAGTTTCACAGATAGCTTCTTTCAAGTTTTTATCTGGCGACATTTTGTTTTTCCCCATAGATTTCAATGTGCTCCCAATTGACGCTTGGCAGATTCTGCAAAAAGAGTGTTTTTAAACTACTAAATCAAAAGAAAGGTTTACCTATGTGAGATGAACCACATAACACAAAGCAGTTTCACAGATAGCTTCTTTCTAGTTTTCATCTGGGGATATTTGCTTTTTTCCCATAAAACTCAATGGGCTCTCAAATGTCCTTTCACAGATTCTACGAAGAGTGTTTCCAACTTGCTAAAACAAAGGAGAAGTTTCACTCTGTTAGATGAATAAACACATCACAAAGCAGTTTCACGGATATCTTCTTTCTAGTTTTTATGTGGGGATATTCAGTTTTTCACAATTGGCACCACTGGGCTCCCAAATATCCCTTTGTAGATTCTACAACAAGAGTGTTTCCAATGATCTGAATCAACCAGAATTCTTCACTCTGTAAGATGAATTTTTCACATCTATGAAAGTCAGTTTCATAGATGACTTTTTTCTAGGTTTTATCTGAGGATATTCAATTTTTTTTCCGTGGGCCACAATGGGCTCCAAATTGTCTTTCACAGCTTCTACAAAAAGAGTGTTCCCAAACTGCTGAATCAAAAAAATGTTTTAACTCTATGAGATGAATCTGCACATAACTTAACAGTTTCACAAATAGCTTCTTTCTGGTTTTTATCTGGGGATATTTGCTTTTTTGCCATAGACCTCAATCTTCCCAAATGAGCTTGGCAGATTTTGCAAAAAGAGTGTTCTTAACCTTCTGAATCAAAAGAAATGTTAACCTATGTGAGATGAACAACCTAACAATAAGAAGTTTCACAGACACATTCTTTATAGTTTTTATCTGGGGATATTCAGTTTTTCCCCATAGGCCTCAATGGGCTCCCAAATGTCCCTTTGCAGATTCTACAAAAACAGACTTTCCAACCTGCTGAATCAAAAGACAGGTTTAACTCTGTAAGAGGAATCCACACATCATAAAACAGTTCCACAGATAACTTTTTTCTAGTTTTTATGTTGAGATATTCAGTTTGTCCCCATAGGAATGGGTTTCTAAATGTCCCTCTGCCGATTACACATAAAGAGTGTTTCCAACATGCTGAATCAAAAGAAATGCTTCCCTCTGATGGATGGATCCACACATCACAAAGTAGTTTCCCAGATAGCTTCTTTTTATTTTTTATCTGGGGACATTCACTTTTCCCTAGAGGTCTCAAAGGGCTTTAAAATATCCCTACACTATTTCTACAAAAAAAAAAATTGTTTCCAACCTGCTATATCAAAAGAAATGTTTAACTCTGTGAGATGAATCCACACATCACCAAGCAGTTTCACAGATAGCGTCTTTATAGTTTTTATCTGGGGATATTCAGTTTTGCCCTATAGGTCCCAATGGGCTCTCAAATGTTCCTTCTCAGAGTCTGCAAAACAAGTTTTCCCACCTGTTGAATCAAAAGGATTAACTCTGTGTGATGAATCCACACATGAGAAAGCCCTTTCACAGATAACTTTTTCTCTAGGTTTTATCTGGAGATATTCGTTTTTTCCCCCATAGGCCCCAATGGGCTCCCAAATGCCCCTTCACATATTCTACAAAAAGCGTGCTTCCAACCTGGTGAAAAAAAAAAAAGTTTTAATTCTGTGAGATGAATCCACACATCATAGTGCAGTTTCACAGATAGCGTCTTTCTACTTTTTCCCTGGGTATATTTGGGTTTTCCCTATAGGCCTAAATGTGTTCCTGAATATCCCTTCACATATTCTACAAAAACACTGTTTCCAACCAGCTGAATCCAACCAAAGGTTTAACTCTGATGAATGGATCCACATATCAGAAAGCAGTTTCACAGATAGCTTCTTTCTAGTTTTCATCTGGGAATATTCTTTTTTTTCCCTTAGGCCTCAATTGAGTTTCAAATGTCCCTTTGCAGATTCTACAAAAAAGGTGTTTCCAACTTGCTGAATCAAAACAAAGTTTAACTCTGTGAGATGGATCCACACATCACAAAGCAGTTTCACAGAGAGCTTCTTTCTAGTTTTTATCTGAGGATATTCATATTTTCCTCATAGGTTTCAATGGGCTCCCAAAAGTCCCTTCCCAGAATCTACAAAAAGAGTGTTTGCAACCTGCTGAATCAAAAGAAAGTTTTAACTCTGTGAGATAAATTCATACCTCACAAAGCAGTTTCACAGATAGCTTCTTTCTAATTTCTATCTTTGGATATTCGATTTTTTCCCCCATAGGCATTAATGGGCTCCCAAATGTCCTTTTGTAGATTATACAAAGAGTGTTTCCAACCTGCTGAATCAAAAGAAAGTTTTAACTCTGTGAGATAAATCCAACATCACAAACCACTTTCACAGATAGCTTCTTTCTAGTTTTTATCTGAGGATATTTTCTTTTTCCCCTAGGTCTCAATGGGCTCCCAAATGTCTCTTCACTGATACTGCAAAAACAGTGTTTCCAAACTACTGAATGAAAAGAAAATTTAAACTCTTTGAGATGAATTGACATTTCACAAAGACGTTTCTCAGATACCTTGTTTCCAGTTTTTTGGGAGGATAATCTGTGTTTTCTTTTAGGCCTCAGTGGACTCCTAAATATCCCTTCTCAAGTTCTACAAAAAGAATGTTTCCAACCTGTTGAATCAAAATAAAGGTGTAACTCTATGAAGTGAATCAGCACATTACAAAGCAGTTTCTCAGATAGCTTCTTTCTAGTTTTCATTTGAGCATATTAAGTTTTTCCCCATAGGCTTCAATGAGCTTCCAAATGTCTTTTTGCATATTCTACAAAAACAGCTTTTCCAATCTGCTGACAAAAAGGAACATGTAACTCTGTGAGATGAAGCAACACATCACAATGCAGTTTCATAGATAGTGTCTTTCTAGTTTCTATCTGGGGATATTTGGCCTTTCCCCATAGTCCTCCATGGGCTCTGAAATGTCCCTTCACATACTCTACAGAAAGAGTGTTTCCCGCCTGCTGCATCAAAAAAACCCTGTACCTCTGTGAGCTGGATCCACACATCACCAAAGAGTTTCACAGATTTATTCTTCCTAGTATTTACATGGGGATATTCGACTTTTCCCCATAAACCTCAGTGGGCTTACAAAATTCCCTTCACAGATTCTACAAAAAAAAATTCTAACCTGCTAAGTTAAAATAAAGGTTTAACTCAGTGACACCAATACACACATGACCAAACAGCTTCACAGATAGCTTTTTCTAGTTTTTATCTCGGGATATTCAGTTTTTCATTTTTGGCTTCAATAGGCTTCCAAATGTCCTTTTGCAGATCCTACAAATATAGTGTTCTAACACGCAGAATAAAAAGAATGTTTAAACTCTGTAAGATGAATTAACATATCACCAAACATTTTCACAAATAGCTTCTTTCTAGTTTATATATGAAGATATTCACTTTTTCACATTAGACTGCAAAGGGCTTCCTAATGTCCCTTCACAGATTCTACAAAAAGAGTGTTTCCAACCTGCTGAATCAAAAGAGAAGTTTAACTCTGTGAGATTAATCCACACACCACCAAGCAGTTTCACAGAGAGTTTCTTTCATTTTTTGTTGTGGGATATTCTGATTTTCCCCACACACCTAGATGTGCACCTGAACATCCCTACATAGATTCTATAAAAAGAGTGTTTTGAACCTGGTTAACAAAAAAAAATCTCTGTGAGATTCCAGACATCACCAAACAGTTTCTCAGACAGCTTCTTTCTAGTTTTTACCTGGGGATATTCATTTTTTCCCTATAAACCTTAATAGGCTCCAAAATGTCCTTTCACAGATTATACAAAAACAGCATTTTCTTTTCTTTTTTTTTTAAATTTATTTATTATTATTATACTTTAAGTTGTAGGGTACATGTGCATAACGTGCAGGTTTGTTACATATGTATACTTGTGCCATGTTGGTCTGCTGCACCCATCAACTCGTCATTTACATCAGGTATAACTCCCAATGCAATCCCTCCCCCCTCC
>NC_037687.1:56880662-56897717 GCF_003255815.1 Theropithecus gelada
TAGTGGGGGATGTCTCCCAGTTAGGCTACTGAGGGGTCAGGGACCCACTTGAGCAGGCAGTCTGTCCGTTCTCAGATCTCAACCTCCGTGTTGGGAGATCCACTGCTCTCTTCAAAGCTGTCAGACAGTGTCGTTTGCGTCTGCAGAGGTTTCTGCTGCTTTTGTTATTATCTGTGCCCTGTCCCCAGAGGTGGAGTCTACAGAGACAGGCAGGTTTCCTTGAGCTGCTGTGAGCTCCACCCAGTTCGAGCTTCCCAGCGGCTTTGTTTACCTACTTAAGCCTCAACAATGGCGGGCACCGCTCCCCCAGCCTCGCTGCTGCCTTGCCGGTAGATCACAGACTGCTGTGCTAGCAATGAGGGAGGCTCCCTGGGCGTGGGACCCCCCCGGCGAGGTGTGGGATATGATCTCTTGGTGTGCCTGTTTGCTTAAAGCGCAGTATTGGGGTGGGAGTTACCCGATTTTCCAGGTGTTGTGTGTCTCAGTTCCCCTGGCTAGGAAAAGGGATTCCCTTCCCCCTTGCGCTTCCCAGGTGAGGCGATGCCTCGCCCTGCTTCAGCTCTCGCTGGTCCTGCTGCAGCAGCTGACCAGCAGTGATCGTCCGGCACTCCCCAGTGAGATGAACCCAGTACCTCAATTGAAAATGCAGAAATCACCGGTCTTCTGTGTCGCTTGCGCTGGGCGTTGGAGACTGGAGCTGTTCCTATTCGGCCATCTTGCTCCGCCCTATAGCTTTTTTCTATTTTTTTTCTGGGGATATTTGTTTTTCCCTATAGGCCTCAATGCATACCCAAATGTTCTTTCACAGATTCTACCAAAAGAATGTTTCCAATCTGCTGAATCAAAAGAAAGTTTTAAGTCCATGAGACCAATGCAAACATCATGTAGCAGTTTCACAGATAGCTCTATCTGGTTTTTATCCTGGGATATTCATTTTTTTTCCCCTAGGCCTCATTGTGCTTCAAAATATCCCTTTGCATATTCTTCAAAAAGAGCGTTTCCAATCTGCTTAATCAAAATAAATGTTTAACTCTGTGAGATAAGTCCACACATTAACAAGCCGTTTCACTGATAGCTTTCTTTTAGTTTTTGTCTGGAGATATTCCGTTTTTCCTGGTAGGCCCCAATAGGACCACGAATGTCCCATTGCAGGTTCTACAAAAAGAGTGTTTCCAATCTGTTAAATAAAAAGAAAGGTTTAACTCTGTCAGATGAACCCACACTTCAACAAGCAATTTCACAGATAGCTTGTTTCTGGTTTTTCCCTGAGGATATTCACTTTTTCCCCATAGGACTCAAAGAGTTCTGAAATGTCTCTTCTCATATTCTATAAAAAGAATGTTTTCAACCTGCCGAAACAAAGAAAGGTTTAACTCTGTGAGATGAATCCTCAACATCACAAGGCGGTTTCAGAGATAGCTTCTTTCTAGCTTTTATCTGGAGATTTTTATTTTTTTCACCTAGGCCTCAATGGACTCTCAAATGTACCTTCAGAGATTCTTTGAAAAGAGTGTTTCCAACCTGCTGAATTTAAAGAAACATTTAACTCTTCAAGATGAATCTACACATCACCAAACAGTTTTACAGGTAGTTTCATTCTTGTATTTTTCTGGGGATATTCAATTTGTCCCCATAGACCTCAATGGGTTCCAAAATGTCCCTTCACAGATTCTGCAAAAGGAGTGTTTCCGAACTGTGAAACCAAAAGAAAGGTTTAGCTCTGTGAGATGAATCTACACATCACCAAACAGTCTCACAGATAGCTTCTTTCTTGCTTTGTTTTGTTTTGTTTTTTTCTGGGGATTGTCAGTTTTTCCCATAGGCCCCAATGGACTCCCAAATACCCCTTTGCAAATTATACAAAAAGAGTGTTTCAAACCTACTGAATCAAAGTAATGTTTAATTATGTGGATTAATTCACACATCTCAAAGCAGTTTCACAGGTAGCTTCTTTCCAGTTTTTATTTGTGGATTTTTGGTTATTCTCCTAGGCCTTAATGGACTTCCAAATGTCACTCGTATATTCTACAAAAAGAGTGTTTCCATCCTGCTGAATCAAAAGAAAAATTTACCTCTGTGAGATGAATCCACACAACACCAAACAGTTTCACAGATAGCTTCTTTCTAATTTTTATCTGGGTATATTTGGTTTTTCCCCATAGGCCATAATGGGTTCAGAGACTCTAAAAATGGGTGTCTCCAAACTGCTGATTCAAAAGAAAAGTGTAACTCTGTGAGATGAATCGACACATCAAAAATAATTTCAGAGACAGCTTCTTTCTAGGTTTTATCTAGGAATATTCAGTTTTTCCCTATAGACCACAATGATTTCCACACATTGCAAAGCAGTTTCACAGATAGCTTCTTTCTTGCTTTTTTGGGGGACATTCTGGTTTTTTTCCCATAGGGCACAATGGCATTCCAAATGTCCTTTTGCAGATTCTACAAAAAGAGAGTTTCCAACCTACTGAATCAAAAGAACAGTTTAACACTGTGGGGTAAATCCACACATCTCACAGCAGTTTCACAGATAGCTTCTTTCTAGTTATTAATTACAGACATTCGGCTTTTCCCCATAGGCCTCAATGGACTCCCAAATGTCCCTTCAAAGATTCTACACAAAGAGTATTTCCAACCTGCTGAATGATAAGAAAGGTTTAACTCTGAGATGAATCCATATATCACAAAGCAGTTTCACAGACTGCATCTTTCTAGATTATATGTGGGAATATTCAGTTTTTCCCTACAAGCCACAAAGTGCTCCGAAATGTCCTTTTGCATACTCTACAAAAAGATGATCTCCAATGTTTGGAATCAAAAGAAAGCTTTATCTCTGTGAGATGAATCGACACATCACAATTCAGTTTCACAGAGTTGCTTTCTAGTTTTTATCTGAGTATATCCAGTTCTTCCCCATATGCCTCAATGGGTTCCCAAACGTCTCTTCAGAGATTCTACAAAAAGAATGTTTCCAACCTGCTGAATCAAAAGATACATTTAACTCTATAAGATTAATCCACATATCTTAAAACAGTGTCACGGATAGTTTCTTACTAGTTTTTATCTAAGGATATTCAATTTTTCCCCATAGGCCTCAATAGGCTCCAAAATATCCCTTCACAGATCCTACAAAAAGAGTGTTTCCAACCTGCTGAATGAAATGAAAGGTGGACTTCTGTGAGATAAAACCACACATCACAAAGCAGTTTCCCAGATAGATTTTTCTAGTTTTTATATGATGATGTTCTGTTTTTCCCCACAGGCCTCAAAAGTCTCCCAAATGTGTATTCACAGTTCTACAAAAAGAGTGTTTCCAACCTGCTGAATCAACAGAAATGTTTAACTTTGTGAGATGAATCCACACATCTGAAAGCAGTTTCACAGGTAGGTCTTTCAAGTTTGTATCTGGAGACATTTTTTTTTCCCCATAGGACTCAATGTGCTCCCAAATGTCTCTTCCGTGAGTCTATAAAAAAGGGAGTTTTCAACCTGCTGAATGAAAACAAATGCCTAACTCTCTGAGTTGAAGTAACACATCAACAAACAGTTTTCCAGATAGCTTCTTTCTAGTTTTTATCTGGGGATACTGTTTTTTTTTTTAATTGGCTTAAATGGGCTTCAAAATGTCCCACTGCAGACTCTATAAAAAAAGAATCTCCAATTTGCTGAATAATAAGAAAGGCTTAATGTAGATAGATGAAGCCACACACAACCAAGCAGTTTCACAGGTAGCTTGTTTCTAGTTTTTATCTGGGGATATTCTGTCTCTCCCCTTAGGCCTCTATCAGCTTTCAAAAGTCCATTTACAGACTCTGTTTCCAATCTCCTGAATCAGAAGGAGGGTTTAATTCTGTGAGATGAATTGACCCATCACAAAGCAGTTTCACAGATAGCTTCTTTCCAGTTTTCATCTGGGAATATTTGGTTTTTACCCCTTAAGCCACAGTGGACTCTCATATGTACCATTGGAGATTCTACAAAAAGAGTGTTTCCAACCTGCTGAAGCAAAATATGATATAACATACATTTTATCTGTGGATATTCAGTTTTATTCCCATAGGCCTCAAAGGGCTCCCAAATGTTTCTTTGCAGATTCCACAGAAAGTGTCTCCAGCCTTCCTATTCCAAAGGAAGTTTAACTCTCATCACATCACAAAACATTTTCACAGATAGCTTTTTTCTAGTTTTTATCTGGGGATATTTACTTTTTCCACATAGGCCTCAATGGACTCCAAAGTGCTCCTTCGCAGATCTAAAAAAGAGTGTCTCTAAGCTGCTTAATCAAAAGAAAAGTTTAACTCTGTGAGATGAATCCACTCTCACTTTTCATTTTCACAGCTAGCTTTTTCTAGTTTTAATCTGAGGATATTTGGTTTTTCCTTATACGCCTCAAAAGGCCCTCAAATGTCACTTACAGATTCTGCAAAAACAGTGTTTCCAACATGTTGAATCAAAAGAAAGGTTTAAATTTGTGAGATGAATCCACACATCACAAAGCAGTTTCATAGATAGTTTCTTCCTAGTTTTTTCTGGGGAATTTTTTTCCCCATGGGCCTCAATCAGCTCCCAAATGTCCCTTCTCAGATTCCACAAAAAGAGTGTTCCCAACCTGCTGAATCAAAATAAAGGTTTGACTTTGTGAGATGCATTCGCACAATACAAAGCAGTTTCACAGTTTGCTTCATTCCAGTTTTTGTTCTGAGCATATTAGGTTTTACCTTACAGGCTTCCATTGGGTCCCAAATGTCACTTCCCAGATTCCACAGAAAGAGTGTTTCCAACCTCCTGAATCAAAAGAAAGGTTGGCCTATTACAAATGGATCCATACATCACAAAGCAGTTTCACAGATCATTTCTTTGAGTTTTTATGTGGGGATATTCAGTTGTTTCCCAAAAGCCTAAATGGGCTTCAAAATGTCCCTTTGCAATTTCTACAAAAAGAGTGCTTCCAAACTGCTGAATCAAAACAAAAGGTTTAACTCTGTGAGATGAATTTACAGATCACAAAGCAGTTTCACAGATAGCTGTTTTCTAGTTTTTATTGGAATATTCAGTTTTTCACCATAGGACACAATATGTTCTCAAAAATCCCATCTCAAATTCTACAAAAAGAGTGTTCCAACCTGCTGTACCAAAAGAAAGGTTTAACACTGTGAGATTAATCCACACATCATAAAGCAGTTTCACAGACAGGACCTTTCTAGTTTTTATTTGGGTATATGTATTTTTTTCCCCATAGGCCTCAAAGAGTTCCTAAATATACTTTCATGGTTTCCACAAACCTGTGGTTCCAGCCTACTAAATAGAAACAAAGGTTTAACTCTGTGAGAAATATCCAGGCATTGCAAAGCATAAAGATAGCTTCATTATAGTTTCTATCTGGGGATATTTGGATTTTCTCCATAGGCCTCAATGGGCTCCCAAAAGTCCCTTCACAGATTCTACAAAAAGAGTGCTTCCAACCAGCTGAATCTATAGAAAGGTTTACCTCTGACGGATGGATCCACACATCACAAAGCAGTTTCACAGATAGCTTCTATCTAGTTTTTATCTGGGGATATTCACTTTTTCTCCATAAGACTCAATGGACTTTCAAATGTCCCTTTACAGATTCTACAAAAAAAAAGTTTCCAACCTGTTGAATCAAAAGAAATGTTTAAGTCAGTGAGATGAATCCAAACAACAAAAAACAGTTTCACAGATGGCTTGTTTCTAGTTTTTTCTGGGAATATTTGTTTGTTTCCTGTAGGCCTCAATGGGCTTCCAAATATCCCTTTGTAGATTCTACAAAAAGAGTGTTTTCAACCAACTGCATCGAAAGATAGGTTTACCTCCGTGAAATGAATCCACACATCCCCAAGCAGTTTCACAGATAGCTTCTTTCTAGTTTTTATCTGAGGATATTGTTTTTCCCATTAGATGTCAATAGGCTCCCAAGTGACTTTTCACAGAGTCTACAAATAAAGTGTTTCCAACCTGCTCAACCCAAAGAAAGTTTAATTCTGTGGGATTAATCCACACATCACAAAGCAGTTTCACAGATAGCTTGTTTCTTGTGTTTATCTGGGAATAATTGCTTTTTCCTTATAACCCCCAATGGGCTCCGAATAATCTTTTCACAGATGCTGCAAAAAAAACTGTTTTTCTTTTTTTTTTTGAGAAAAGAAAGTTTTAGCTCTCTTAGATGAATCCCCACGTGAAAATTCAGTTTCACTGATAGCTTCTTTCTAGTTCAACTCGGGATATACAGTGTTTCCCAATAGGCCCCAATACGCTCCCAAATGTCCCTTTGCTGATTCTACAAAAAGAGCGTTTCCAACCTACTGAATCAAAAGAAAGGTTTAACTCTGTGAGGTAAAGCCACATATCACAAACAATTTCACAGAAAGCTTCATTCTAGTTTTTATTTGGAGATATTAATTTTCTCCCCATAGACCACAATGAACCCTCAATTGTCCCTTCACAGATTTGAGAAAAAGAGTGTTTCCAAACTGCTGAATCAACATAAATTTTTAACACTGTGAGACGAATCCACTCGACAAAGCAGTGTACCAGATACTTTTTTTCTACTTTTTATCTGGGAATATTCAGTATGCCCAATAGACCTCAATGGGTTCCCAAATGTCCCTTTGCAGATTCTACAAAAAAAGGTTTTCCAACCTACTGAATTGAAAAAATGTTTTAACTCTGTGAGATGAATCCACACATTAAAAAGCAGTTTCACATATAGCTTCCTTCTAGTTTTTATTTAGGGATATTTTGTTTGTCCCCATAGGCCTCAATGATCTCTGAAATGTCCCTTCGCAGATTCTACAAAAAGAATGTTTCCAACCTGGCGATTCAATAGGTTTTAAAAAGTGAGATGAATCCACACATCACACAGCAGTTTCACAAATAGCTTCTTTCTGGTTTATATCTTGAGATATTCTTCCCCTCTCCCCCATAGGTTTCTATGGGATCCCAAATGTTCCTTTACACGTTCTAAAAAAGAATGATTCCAATCTAGGGAATCAAAAGAACAGCTTACCTCTGTGAGATGAATCCACACATCAAAAGGCAGTTTCACAGATAGGTTCCTCATAATTTTTATATAGGGATATTCTGTTTTTCCGCATAGGTCACAATGGACTCCCAAATATCCCTTCAAATATTCCACAAAAAGAATTTTTACAACCTGCTTAATGAACACAAAGTTATAACAATGTAAGATGAATCCACACATGACAATGCAGTTTCACAGCTACCTTCTTTCTTCTTTTAATTCTGGAGTATTTGATTTTTCCACATAGGCCTCAATGGGCTCCTAAATATCCCTTCACAGATTCTACAGAAAGGGTGTTTCCAACCTGGTGAATCAAAAGAAAGCTTCAACTCCATGAGATGAATCCACACATCACAAAGCAGTTTCACATTCAGCTTCTTTCTCGTTTTCATCTGGGGACATCGGTTTTTCCCCATAGGACTCAATAATCTCACAAATGGCCCTTCACAGACACTACAAACAGAGTGTTCCCAACCTGTGGAATCAAAAGAAAGATTTAACTCTGTGGGATGAATCTATACATCACAAAGTAGATTCACAGAGAGCATTTTTTGATTTTTATCTTGGGATATTCAGTTGTTCCCATGGGCCACAGTGTGTTACAAAATTTCCCTTCACAGATTCTAGGAAGAGTGTTCCCAACCTGCCGAACCAAAAGAAAGGTTTGACTCTCTGAGATGAATCCACACATCAAAAAGCAGTTTCACATTGAGCTTCTTTCTTGTGTTTTTTTTTTTTTTTTTTCTGGAGACATTCCCATTTTTCCCCATAGACCATAATGAGCTCCCAAATGTCCCTTTGCAGATTCTACAAAGAGTGTGTTTCCAGCTTGCTGAATCAAAGAAAAATTTCACTCTGTGAGATGAATCCACACATTACAAAGTAGTTTCAAAGGTAACTTCTTTCTTGTTTTTATTTGGGGATATTTTGTTTTTCCCATAGGACACAATGGACTTGCAAATGTCCTTTCACAGAGTCTATGAAAAGAGTATTTCCAACGTACTGCATCAAAAAAATAGTTTAACACTGTCAGATGAATCCACACATCACAAGGCAGTTTCACAGACAGCTTCTTTCTAGTTTTTATGTGCAGATATTCTGTTTTTACCCACAGGCCTCAATGGGCTCCCAAATGTCCCTTCGTAGATTCTACAAAAAGAGTGTTTCCAACCTGCTGAATCAAAAGAAAGGTTTAACTCTGTGAGATGAATCCACAAATCACAAAGAAGTTTCACGGGTTGCTTCTTTCTAGATTATATCTGGAAATATTTGGTTTTTCCTCAAAAGCCTCAACGGGCTCCTAAATATCCCTTCGCAGATTCTACAAAAAGACTATTTCCCATGTTCAGAATCAACAGAAAGCTTTAACTCTGTGGGACGACTCTGCACATCACAATGCAGTTTCACAGAGAGGTTCTTTCTGTTTTTTTTGTTTTTTTTTTTTTAAATCTGAAGATATACAGTTCTTCCCCATATGATTCACTGGGCTCCCAAATGTACCTTCATAGATTCTACAAAAAGAGTGTTTCCAACCTGCTGAATCAAAAGAAAGGTTTAACTCTATGAGATGAATCCACACATCATAAAGCCTTTTCTCGGATAGTTTCACACTAAATTTTATCTGAGAATAGTCGATTTTTCCCCACAGGCATCAACGGGCCCCCAAATGTCCCTTCACAGATTCTACAAAAAGAGTGTTTCCAACCTACTGAATCAAAAGAAAGGTAGAACTCTGTGAGATAAATCTGCACATTACAAATAAGTTTCACAGATAGCTTTTTGTGTTTTTTTATCTGGGTATATTCACTTTTTTCCCCACAGGCCTCAATGGGCTCCCAAATGCAACTCACAGAGCCTACAAAAAGAGTGTTTCCAACTTGGCGAATCAAGAGAAAGGTTTAATTTGTGACATCAATCAACACCTTAGGAGGTATTTTCACAGATAGCTTCTTTCTAGTTTTTATCTGGGGATATTCTTTTTTTAAAAAATAGGCTTCAGTGGGCTTCAAAATATCCCATTGCAGATTCTACAAAAAAAGAATTGCCAAGCTGCTGAATCAAAGGAAAATTTTACCATTAAGAGATGAAGCAATACATCACCAAGCAGTTTCATAGATAGCTTGCTTCTAATTTTTTTCTGGGGATATTCTATTTCTCTCCATAGGCTTCTATGTGCTTTGGCAAGTCAATTTGCAGATTCTACAAATACAGTGTCCCCAACTCGCTGAATCAAAAGAAATGTTTAATACTATGAGATGAATCCACACATACAAAACACTTTCACAGATAGTTTCTTTCTATGGTTTATCTGAGGATATTCAGTTTTTTCCCATAAGCCTCAGTGGGCTTCATTTCTGTGAAATGTCTCTTCACAGATTCTACAAAAAGACTGTTATCAACCAGCTGGATCAAAGGAAAGGTTTAACTCTTGAGATGAATCCATGCATAACCAAGCAGTTTCACACATAGTTTCTTTCTAGTTTTTATCTAAGGATATTCAGTTTTCATCATAGGCCTCAATGGGTTCCCAAATATCAATTCGCAGATTCTACAAAAAGAGTGTTTCCAACATGCTGAATTGAAAGAAAAGTTTAAAATTCTCTGAGACAAATCCACACAGCACCAAGCAGTTTCACAGATATCTTATCTCTAGTTTTTATCTGGGGATATTCTCTTTTTCCCCAAAGCCTCAGTTGGCTCCCAAATGTCCCTTCACAGATCCTATAAAAAGAGTGTTTCCAACCTGCTAAATCAAAAGAATGTTTTAACTCTGTGAGATGAATCTACACATAGCCAAGCAGTTTCACACATAGCTTCTTTCTCGTATTTATCTGGGGAAATTCAGTTTTCATCATAGGTTTCAATGGGTTTCCAAATGTCCCGTCACAGATTCTACAAAAAGAGTGTCTCCAATCTGCTGAATCAAAGGAAAGTTTTATCTCACTGAGATTATTCCACACATAACCAAACAATTTCACAGATACATTTTTTCTTGAGATATTTGGACTTTTCACATCGGCCTCAATAAGCTTTCAAGATTTTCTTTGCAAATTATTTTTTAAAAGACTGCTTCCAACCTGCTGAATCAAAAGAAAGATTTAACTCCATGAGGTGAATCCACATATCACAAAACAGTTTCACTGATAATTTCTTTCTGGATTTTATCTGTGGATATTTGGGGTTTTTTTTCCCATAGGCCATATTAGGCACCCAAATGTTTCTTTGCAGATTTTACCAAAAGACTTTTCCAGCTTGCTGAATCAAAAGAAAGGTTTAAAGCTGTGGGATGAATCCACACATCACAAAACAATTTCACAGATTGCTTCTTTCAAATTTTACTGGGGATATTGAGTGTTTCCCAAAAGGTTTCAATGGGATCTCAAATGTCCCTTTGCACATTCTACAAAGACAGTGTCTTGAACCTGTTCAATCAAAGGAAATGTTAAACTTTGTGAGATGAATATACACATCATCAAGCAGTTTCACAGATACCCTCTTTCTAGTTTTTATCTAGGGATATTCTGTTTTCCCTGTAGGCCTCAATGGGATCCCAAAAGCCCCTTTGCAGATTCTACAAAAAGTGTTTCCAACCTGCTAACTTAAGATAAAGATTTAACTCTGTGAGATGAATTCACATATCACAAGGAGTTTCACAGATAGCTTCTTTTCTAGTTTTCATCTGGGGATGTTTTGTTTTTCCTCATAGGACTCAATAGTCTGGGAGATGTCCCTTCACAGATTCTACAAAAAAAGTGTTTCCAACCTCCTGAATCAAAAGAATGGTTTACCTCTATAAGGTAAATCCACACATCACCAAGCAGTTTCACAAATAGCTTCTTTCTATTTTCTATCTGATGACATTCAATTTTTCCCCATAGTTGTTAAAGGGCTCCAAAAAGTCTCTGTCAAATGTCCCTTCCCAGATTCTACAAAAAGAGAGTTTCCTACCTGCTGAAAGAAAAGAAAGTTTTATCTCTGTGAAATCAATCCACACATCACCAAGTAGTTTCACGGATTGCTTTTTTTCTAGTTCTGGTTTTTATCTGTAGAGAGTCAGTAGTTCCCCCGCAGACCTCCATGGGCTCCTAAATGTCCTATAAGAGATTCTAGCAAAAGAGTGTTTTCAACCTGCTGATTCAAAAGAAAGGTTAAACTCAGTGACTTGAATGCACACATCACAAAGCAGTTTCACAGAGACTTCTTTTTTTATTTTTTATTTATTATTATTATTATTATTATTATTTTTTATTATTATACTTTAAGTTCTAGGGTACATGTGCATAATGTGCAGGTTTGTTACATATGTATACTTGTGCCATGTTGCTGTGCTGCACCCATCAACTCGTCAGCACCCAACAACTCGTCATTTACATCAGGTATAACTCCCAATGCAATCCCTCCCCCCTCCCCCCTCCCCATGATAGGCCCTGGTGTGTGTGATGTTCCCCTTCCTGAGTCCAAGTGATCTCATTGTTCAGTTCCCACCTATGAGTGAGAACATGCGGTGTTTGGTTTTCTGTTCTTGTGATAGTTTGCTAAGAATGATGGTTTCCAGCTGCATCCATGTCCCTACAAAGGACACAAACTCATCCTTTTTTATGGCTGCATAGTATTCCATGGTGTATATGTGCCACATTTTCTTAATCCAGTCTGTCACTGATGGACATTTGGGTTGATTCCAAGTCTTTGCTATTGTGAATACTGCCGCAATGAACATACGTGTGCATGTGTCTTTATAGCGGCATGATTGATAATCCTTTGAGTATATCCCCAGTAATGGGATGGCTGGGTCATATGGTACATCTAGTTCTAGATCCTTAAGGAATCGCCATACTGTTTTCCATAATGATTGAACTAGTTTACAATCCCACCAACAGTGTAAAAGTGTTCCTATTTCTCCACATCCTCTCCAGCACCTGTTGTTTCCTGACTTTTTAATGATCGCCATTCTAACTGGTGTGAGATGGTATCTCATTGTGGTTTTGATTTGCATTTCTCTGATGGCCAGTGATGATGAGCATTTTTTCATCACAGAGACTTCTTTAGTTTTTATCTGAGGATATTTTGGAGTAGACCTAAAGGGAGTCTACAGATAAAAACTAGACCTGTAGACCTAAAGGGACTCCAAAATGTTCCTTTGCAGGTTATGCAAAAACATTGTTTCCCAACTACTCAAACAAAAGAGAGGTTTAACTCTGTGAGATGTTTCCACCGATCTAAGTGCAGTTTCACAGATAGGTTCATTCTAGTTTTTGTCTTGGGATATTCCGTTTTTCCCCCTAGGCCTCAATGGACTTCAAAATGTCCCTTTGCAGATCCTACAAAAAGAGTGTTTCCAACATGCTGAATTGAAATAAAGGTTTAATTTTCTGAGATGAATCCACACATCACCAAGTAGTTTCACAGATAGCTTCTTCCTAGTTTATTTCTGGGGATAGTCGGTTTTCCTGCTTAGGCCTCAATGTACTCCTAAATGTCCCTTCAAAGATTCTACAAAAAAGTGTTTCCAAACTGCTGAATCCCAAGAAAGATTAAATTCTTTGAGATGAATCAACACATCACAAAGGAGTTTCACAGAATGCTTCCTTCTAGTTTTCTTTAGGGAATGTTCAATTTTTCCCATAAGCATCAGTGGACTTTGAAAAGTCTCTTCTCAGATTCTACAAAAAGATTGGTTCCAACCTGCTGAATCAAAAGAAAGGTTTACCTTTGTGAGATAAATTCACACATCATAAAGCAGTTTCACAAATAACTTATTTCTAGTTTTTATCTAGGGATATTTGGTTTTTCCCCATAGCCCTCAATAAGCACCAAAATATCCTTTCACAGATTCTACAAAAAGAGTGTTTCCCATTTTCTGAAACAAAAGAAATGTTTACTTCTATAAGATGAATCCACACATCTCACAGCAGTTTCACAGATAGCTTCTTTTTAGTTTTCATCTGGGGATACTATGTTTTTCTCTATAGGCTTTAATGGGTTCCCAAATGTCCCTTCACAGACTTTACAAAAAGAGTGTTTCCAACCTGCCGAATAAATAGAAAAGTTTAAAACTATGAGATGAATCCACACATCACCAAGCAGTTTCACAGATAGATGACTTCCAGTTTTTATCTGGGAATATTTGGTTTTCCCCTTAGGCCTCAACGAGTCCCTAAATGTCCCTTTGCAGATTCCACAAAAAGAGTGTTTTCAACCTGCTGAATGAACAGAGAGGTTTAACGCTGTGAGATGACTCAACATTTCATCAAGTTGTTTCACAGATAGCTTGTTCCTAATTTTTATGCAGGGATATTCTTTTCAGCCATAGGCCTCAAAGGGTTCTCAAATGTCCTTTTGCAGACTCTACAAAGAGAGTGTTTCCAAGCTGCTGAGTCAAAATAAAGATTTACTCTGTGAGATGAATAAACAGTTCACAAAGCAGTTTCAAATATAGCTTCTCCCTAGTTTTTATCTGGGGATATTCACTAGTTCTGCATCATCATCAATGGGCTCCAAAATGTCCCTTCACAGATTCTACAAACCTGTTGAATCACAATAAATGTTTAACTCTGTGAGATGCATCCCACACATCAGTAAGCAGTTTCACAGATAGCTCCTTTCTAGTTTTTTTATCAGGGGATATTTAGTTTTTCCCCTTAGATATCAACGGGGTCACAAATGTATGTTCAAAGATTCCACAAAAAAGTGTTTTCAACATGCTCAATCAAAAGAAAGCTTTACTTCACTGAGATGAATCCACACATCACCAAGCAGTTTCACAGATATCCCAGTTTTTAGCTGGGTATATTCTATTTTTCTCATAAGCCTCAATGGTCTTTGAAAAGTTCCTTCACAGATTGTTCCCCAAAATTGTTTCCACCGGCTGAATTAAAAGAAAGTTTTAACTCTATGAGTTGAATCCACAAGTCACAAAACAGTTTCACAGACAATTTCTTTCCAGTTTTTATCTGGAGATATTCTGTTTTGCACATTAGGTGTAAACGGGCTCCCAAATGTCTTTTTGCAGAGTCTACACATAGAGTGTGGCCAACCTGCTGAATCAGAAGAAAGGTTTAACTCTTTGAGATGAATCCACACATCACAAAGCAATTTCACAGATAGCTCCTTCCCAGTTTTTATCTAGGGATATTCGGTTTTTCCTCATAAACCTCAGTGGGTTCTGAAATGTCTCTTCTCGGATTTTACAAAAAGAGTATTTTCAACCTACTAAATAGAAAGAAAGATTTGTACCTGAGAGATGAATCCATACGTCACAAAGCAGTTTCAAAGACAGTTTCTTTCTATTTTCTACCTGGGGATATTCGGTTTTTCCTCATATGCCCCAATGAGTTTCCAAATGTACCATCACAGATTTTACAAAAAAAAGTGTTACAAACAGCAGAATCAAAACAAAGGTTTAACTTGGTGAGAAGAATCCACATGTCACCAAGCTCTTTTACAGACAGCTTCTTTCTAGTTGCTGTCTGAAGATATTCTCTTTTTCCCACAGGCCTCAATGGAATCCAAAAGGTCTCTATGCAGATTCTACAAAAAGAGTGTTTCCAACCTGTTGAATGAAAAGTAAGATTTTACTGTGTGAGATGATTCCACACATCATAAAACAGTTTCACTGATAGCTTCTTTCTAGTTTGTATCTTGGGATATTTGTTGTTTCCTCATAGGACTAAATGGGCTTCCAAATATCTTTTCACAGGTTTTACAAAAAGAGTGTTTCCATCCAGCTGAGTCAAAAGAGAGTTTCAACTCTGTGTGTTGAATCCACATTTCACCAAGCGTTTTCACAGATAGCTTCTTTCTAGTTATTATCTGGGGATATTCTTTTTTCCCCCTTAGGCCTCCATGGACTCCCAAATGTCCCTTTGCAGATTCTACAAAAACAGTGTTTCCAACCTACTGAATCAAAAGAAAGGTTTAACACCATGAGATGTATCCACACATCACCAAGTAGTTTCACAAACAGCTTCTTTCTAGTTTTAGGTGGGGATACTCATTTTTTGCCCATAGGCTTCAATGGGCTTCCAAATGTTTCTGTGCAGTTTGTACAAAAAGAGTGTTTCTGACCTACTGAATAAAAAAAAATGTTTGGGGGGGGCAGAGCAAGATGGTCGAATAGGAACAGCTCCAGTCTCCAACTCCCAGTGAGAGCGACACAGAAGACCGGTGATTTCTGCATTTTCAGCTGAGGTACTGGGTTCATCTCACTGGGGAGTGCTGGACAATCAGTGCTAGTCAGCTGCTGCAGCCCGACCAGCGAGAGCTGAAGCAGGATGAGGCATCGCCTCACCTGGGAAGCGCAAGGGGAAAGGGAATCCCTTTTCCTAGCCAGGGGAACTGAGACACACAACACCTGGAAAATCGGGTAACTCCCACCCCAACACTGCACTTTAAGCAAATAGGCACACCTGGAGATAATATCCCACACCTGGCCGGGAGGGTCCTACGCCCACGGAGCCTCCCTCATTGCTAGAACAGCAGTCTGCGATATAGCGACAAGGCAGCAGCGAGGCTGGGGGAGGGGCGCCTGCCATTGCTGAGGCTTAAGTAGGTAAACAAAGCTGCTGGGAAGCTCGAACTGGGTGGAGCTCACAGAAGCTCAAGGAAACCTGTCTGTCTCTGTAGACTCAACCTCTGGGGACAGCGCACAGATAACAACAAAAGCAGCAGAAACCTCTGCAGATGCAAACGACTCTGTCTGACAGCTTTGAAGAGAGCAGTGGATCTCGCAACACGGAGGCTGAGATCTGAGAAGGGACAGACTGCCTGCTCAAGTGGGTCCCTGACCCTTGAGTAGCCTAACTGGGAGACATCCCCCACTAGGGGCAGCCCGACACCCCACACCTAACAGGGTGGAGTACACCCCTGAGAGGAAGCTTCCAAAGCAAGAATCAGACAGGTACACTCACTGTTCAGCAATATTCTATCTTCTGCAGCCTCTGCTGCTGATAACCAGGCAAACAGGGTCTGGAGTGGACCTCAAGCAATCTCCAACAGACCTACAGCTGAGGGTCCTGACTGTTAGAAGGAAAACTATCAAACAGGAAGGACACCTACACCAAAACCCCATCAGTACGTCACCATCATCAAAGACCAGAGGCAGATAAAACCAAAAGATGGGGAAAAAGCAGGGCAGAAAAGCAGAAAATTCGAAAAATAAGAGCGCATCTCCCCCGGCAAAGGAGCGCAGCTCATCACCAGCAACGGATCAAAGCTTGACGGAGAATGACTTTGATGAGATGAGAGAAGAAGGCTTCAGTCCATCAAACTTCTCAGAGCTAAAGGAGGAATTACGTACCCAGTGCAAAGAAACTAAAAATCTTGAAAAAAAAGTGGAAGAATTGATAGCTAGAGTAATTAATGCAGAGAAGGTCATAAACGAAATGAAAGAGATGAAAACCATGACACGAGAAATACGTGACAAATGCACAAGCTTCAGTAACCGACTCGATCAACTGAAAGAAAGAGTATCAGTGATTGAGGATCAAATGAATGAAATGAAGCGAGAAGAGAAACCAAAAGAATAAAGAAGAAAAAGAAATGAACAAAGCCTGCAAGAAGTATGGGATTATGTCAAAAGATCACATCTACGTCTGATTGGGGTGCCTGAAAGTGAGGGGGAAAATGGAAACAAGTTGGAAAACACTCTTCAGGATATCATCCAGGAGAACTTCCCCAACCTAGTAGGGCAGGCCAACATTCAAATCCAAGAAATACAGAGAACACCACAAAGATACTCCTCGAGAAGAGCAACTCCAAGACACATAATTGCCAGATTCAACAAAGTTGAAATGAAGGAAGAGATCTTAAGGGCTGCCAGAGAGAAAGGTCGGGTTACCCACAAAGGGAAGCCCATCAGACTAACAGCAGATCTCTCAGCAGAAAATCTGCAAGCCAGAAGAGAATGGGGACCAATATTCCACATTCTTAAAGAAAAGAATTTTAAACCCAGAATTTCATATCCAGTCAAACTAAGTTTCATAAGTGAAGGAGAAATAAAATCCTTTACAGATAAG
>NC_037687.1:56922696-56966030 GCF_003255815.1 Theropithecus gelada
AAATAAAAGAGGACACAAACAAATGGAAGAACATACCATGCTCATGGATAGGAAGAATCAATATCGTGAAAATGGCCATACTGCCCAAGGTAATTTATAGATTCAATGCCATCCCCATCAAGCTACCAATGAGTTTCTTCACAGAATTGGAAAAAACTGCTTTAAAGTTCATATGGAACCAAAAAAGAGCCCGCATCTCCAAGAAAATCCTAAGTCAAAAGAACAAAGCTGAAGGCATTACGCTACCTGACTTCAAACTATACTACAAGGCTACAGTAACCAAAACAGCATGGTACTGGTACCAAAACAGAGATATAGACCAATGGAACAGAACAGAGTCCTCAGAAATAATACCACACATCTACAGCCTTCTGATCTTTGACAAACCTCAGAAAAACAAGAAATGGGGAAAGGATTCCCTATTTAATAAATGGTGCTGGGAAAATTGGCTAGCCATAAGTAGAAAGCTGAAACTGGATCCTTTCCTTACTCCTTATACGAAAATTAATTCAAGATGGATTAGAGACTTAAATGTTAGTCCTAATACCATAAAAATCCTAGAGGAAAACCTAGGTAGTACCATTCAGGACATAGGCATGGGCAAAGACTTCTTGTCTAAAACACCAAAAGCAACGGCAGCAAAAGCTAAAATTGACAAATGGGATCTAATTAAACTAAGGAGCTTCTGCACAGCAAAAGATACTACCATCAGAGTGAACAGGCAACCTACAGAATGGGAGAAAATTTTTGCAATCTACTCATCTGACAAAGGGCTAATATCCAGAACCTACAAAGAACTCCAACAAATTTACAAGAAAAAAACAAACAACCCCATCAAAAAGTGGGCAAAGGATATGAACAGACATTTCTCAAAAGAAGACATTCATACAGCCAACAGACATATGAAAAAATGCTCATCATCACTGGCCATCAGAGAAATGCAAATCAAAACCACAATGAGATACCATCTCACACCAGTTAGAATGGCGATCATTCAAAAGTCAGGAAACAACAGGTGCTGGAGAGGATGTGGAGAAAGAGGAACACTTTTACACTGTTGGTGGGATTGTAAACTAGTTCAACCATTATGGAAAACAGTATGGCGATTCCTCAAGGATCTAGAACTAGATGTACCATATGACCCAGCCATCCCATTACTGGGGATATACCCAAAGGATTATCAATTATGCTGCTATAAAGACACATGCACACGTATGTTTTTTGCAGCACTATTCACAATAGCAAAGACTTGGAATCATCCCAAATGTCCATCAGTGACAGATTGGATTAAGAAAATGTGGCACATATACACCATGGAATACTATGGAGCCATAAAAAAGGATGAGTTTGCCTCCTTTGTAGGGACATGGATGCAGCTGGAAACCATCATTCTTAGCAAACTATCACAAGAACAGAAAACCAAAAACCGCATGTTCTCACTCATAGGTGGGAACTGAACAATGAGATCACTTGGACTCAGGAAGGGGAACATCACACACCGGGGCCTATTATGGGGAGGGGGGAGGGGGGAGGGATTGCATTGGGAGTTATACCTGATGTAAATGACGAGTTGATGGGTGCAGCAGACCAACATGTCACAAGTATACATATGTAACAAACCTGCACGTTATGCACATGTACCCTACAAGTTAAAGTATAATAATAATTAATCAATTAAAAAATTTAAAAAAAAAAGTAAATATAAACTTTTCTTGGTTTCAGTTGTTTAGCAACACTGTTTTTGCTCATTCTGCGAAAGGTCATTTTAGAGCTCAGTGAGGCCAATGGTGAAAAGGGGAATATTGCATGATAAAATAGAAAGATACATTCTGAGAAACTGCTTTGTGATGTATGCATTCTTCTCAGAGAGTTAAACCTTTCTTTGGAGTCAGCAGTTTGCAAACACTCTTTATGTCCATTCTGTGAATGGATATTTGGGAGCTCATTGAGGCCAGTGGTGAAAAAGCGAATATCCCAGGATAAAAACTAGAAGGATGCTTTCTGAGAACCCACATTGTAACGTTTGTATTTATTTCACAGAGTTAAACCACTGTTTTCATTCAGCAGATTGGAAATACTCTTTTTGTAGAATCCACAAACGGGTGTTTGGGAGTGCATTGAGGCCTATGCTTAAAAAAGGAATCATCTTCAAATAAAAACTAGAAAGAAGCTTTCTGAGAAACTGTTTTGTGATGTGTGTTTTTTTCTCACAGACATAAGCATTTCTTTGCATTCAGCAGTTGGGATCACATTTTGTCCATTCTGCAAATGGAATTTTGGGAGCTTATTGAGGAAAAAGGAGAAAAAGTGAATATCCCAGGATATAAACTAGAAGGAAGCTATCTGAGAAACAACTTTGTGATGTGTGCATTCATCTTACAGATTTAAAACTTTATTTTCATTCATCAGTTTGGAAACACTGTTTTTGTTGAATCTTTGATGGATACGTCAGAGCGCATTGAGGGCTGTGGTGAAAAAGGAAGGGTCTTCATATAAAATCAAGAAAGAAGCTTTCTGAGAAACTGCTATGTGATGTGTTTATTCATCTCACAGAATTAAGCTTTTCTTTGGATTCCACAGTTGGGAAGCACTGCTTTTGTCTATTCTGTGAGTGGACATTTTGGAGTGCATTGAGCTCAATGGTGAAAAAGCCAATATCCCAAAATAAAGAGTAGAAGGAAGCTATCTATCAGACCACATTATGCTGTGTGCATTCATCTTGTAGAGGTAGACCTCTCTTTTCATTCAACAATTTGGAAACACTATTATTGTAGGATCTGTGAAAGGATATTTGGGAGCACAATGAGGCCTGTGGTGAAAAAGGAAACATCTTCAGATAACAACAAAAAAGAAGCTTTCTGAGAAACTGCTTTTTGATGTTTGCATCCATCTCACAGAGTTAAACTTTTCTTTGGATTCAGCAGTTTAGAAACACTCTTTTTCTCTATTCTGTGAATGGACATTTTGCTGCTCATTGAGGCCAATGGCTAAAAAGCCAATATTCCAGGATAAAAACTAGAAGGAAACTATCTGAGAGACTGCATTTTCAAGTGAGCATTCATTTTGCAGAGTTAAATCTCTCTTTTCATTCAATAGTTTGGAGACACACTTTACGTAGAATCTGCGAAGGTATATTTGGGAGCCCATTGAGGCTGCTGGTGGAAAAGGAAACATCTTCAGATAAAAAGTAGAAAAAACTTTGTGAGATACTACTTTGTGATGTGTGCATTCATCTCACAGAGTTAAACATTTGTTTGTATTAAGCAGTTTGGAAACACCATTTTTGTGCTTTCAGCGAATATACATTTGGGAGTTCATGGAGGCCAATGGCCAAAAAGTGAATCTCCCCCGATAAAAACTAGAAGGAAGCCATCTGAGGAACTGCTTTGTGATGTGAGCATTCATCTCACAGACTTAAACCTTTCTTTTCATTCATCTGTTTGGAAACACAGTTTTTGTAGAATATGTGATGGGAGTACTTTGAGGAGTACTTTTGGAGTACTTTGAGACCTATGCTGAAAAATGGAATATCTTCAGATGAAAACTAGAAACAAGCTTTCTGGGAAACTGCTTTGTGATGTGTCCATCCGTCTCACAGAGTTAAACCTTTCTTTTGATTCAGCAGTTTGGAAACACTCTTTTTGTCCCTTCTGCAAATAGACATTTTGGAGCTCATTGAGGTCAATGGTGAAAAAGTGAATATTTAAGGATAAAATCTGGAATGAAGCTATCTGGGAAAATGTTTTGTGATATGTACATTCATTATGCAGAGTTATACCTTTCTTTTCTCTTGGCAGTTTGCAAAAAACTGTTTTTGTGGAATTTGTGAAGGGATACTTGGGAGGGCATTGAGGCCACAGTGAAAAAGAAAACAACTTCAGATAAAAAGTAGAAAGAAGCTTTCTGAGAAACTGCTTTGGGATGTGCCCATTCATCTCAAAGAGTTAAACCTTCCTTTTATTCAGCAATTTAGAAACACCATTTTTGTCCATTCTGTGAATGGACATTTTGGAGCTCATTGAGGAAAATGGCAAAAAAGCAAATATCTCAGGATAAAAACTAGAAGGAAGATATCTGAGAAACTACTTTGTGATATGTTCATCCATCTCACAGAGGTAAACCTTTCTTTTCACTCAGAAGTTTGGAAACACTACTTATGTCCATTCTGTGAATGGACATTTGGGAGCTCTTTGAGACCAATGGTGAAAATGTGAATATCCCAGGATGAAAACTAGAAAAAAGCTCTTTGAGAAACCGCTCTGCGATGTGTGCATTCATCTTGCATAGTTTAACCTTTCTGTTCATTCAGCAGTTTGGGAACCCTGCTTTTGTAGAATCTGTGAAGGGATATTTGGGAGTGCATTGAGGCCTATGTATGAAAAGGAAACATATTCAGATAAAAAGTAGAAAGAAATGTTCTGACAAACTGCTTTGTGATGGGTTCATTTACATTACAGAGTTAAACCATTCTTCGGATTCAGCACTTCGGAAACACTGTTTTAGTCCATTATGCAAATAGTTGTTTGGGAGCTCTTTGAGGCCAATGGGGGAAAAGTGAATATCCCAGGATAAAAATTAGAAGAAAACTCTCTAAGAAACTGATTTGTGATGTGTGTATTCATCTCTCAGAGTTAAACCTTTCTTTTCATTCAGCAGTTTGGAAACACTGTTTTTGTAGGATCTGCAAAGGGATATTTGGGAGCACATTGAGGCCGATGTGAAAATTGAAATATCTTCAGATGAAAACTAGAAAATAGCTTTGTGTTGACAGTTTCTGTCTCATTGATCTGCCACTGTCAACATTAGACAGATCAACGAGAAAGAAAGTTAATGATGATATCCAGGAATTGAACTCAGCTGTGCACCAAGCAGACCTATGTGATGTATGCATTCATCTCACAGAGTTAAACCTTTCTTTTTTATTCAGCAGTTTGGAAACACTTTTCTTTTTTAGAATCTGTGAGGGGATATTCAGGGGCACATTGAGGCCTATGGTGATACAGGAAACTTCTTCACACAAAAAGTAGAAAGTAGCTTTCTGAGAAACTGCTTTGTGATGTGTGCATTCTTCTCACAGAGGTAAACCTGTCTTTGGAGTCAGCAGTTTGGAAACACTGTTTTTGTCCATTTTGAGAATGGACATTTTGGAATTTATTGAGGGCAATGGAAAAAAGAAAATATCCCAGGATAAAAACTAGAAGCAATATACCTGAGAAACCACTTTGTGATATATGCATTCGCCTTGCAGAGTTAAACCTTTCTTTTCATTCAACAGTTTGGAATCACTGTTTTTGTAGAATCTGTGAAGGGATATTTGGGAGTACATTTAGGCCTATGGTGAAAAAAGAAACATATTCAGAGGAAAGCTAGAAGGAAGCTTTCTGAAAAACTGTTTTGTGATGTGTGCATTCGTCTCACACATATAAACTTTTCTTTGGATTCAGCAGTTTAGAAATACTGTTTTTTCCATTCTGCAAATGGACATTTGGAAGGTCACTGAAGTGAAAAGTGAAATAGTGAACATCTCAGGATGCACACTAGAAGGAAGCTGTCTGAGAAACACCATAGTGATATATACAATCATCTAACAGATTTAAACCTTTCTTTTCATTCAGCAGTTTGGAAGCACTGCTTTTGTAGAATCTGTTAAAGAATATTTGGGAGCGCATTCTGTCCTATGGTGAAAAAGGAAATATTTTCATATAAAAAGTAGAAAGTAGCTTTCTGAGAAACTGCTTTGTGATGTGTGCATTCATCTCACAGAGTTAAACATTTCTTTGGATTCAACAGTTTGAAAAAACATTGAGTCCAATGGTGAAAAGGATAATATCCCAGGATAAAAACTAGAAGGAAGCTATCTGTGAAACTGCTTTGTGAAGTATGCATTCACATCTCAGAGTTAAATCTTTTTTTTATTCAGCTGTTTGGAAACACTTTTTTTTTTTTTTTTTTTTAAGATCTGTGAAGCGATATTTGGGGGCACTTTGGGGCCTATGGTGATACAGGAAACTTCTTCACATAAAAAGTAGAAAGTAGTTTTCTGAGAAACTGCTTTGTGATGTGTGCATTCATCTCACAGAGTTCAACATTTCTTTGGATTCAGCAGTTTGGAAACACTGTTTTTTCCATTCTGAGAAAGAACATTTTGGAGCTCACTGAGGCCAATGGCAAAAAAGCAAATATCCCAGGATAAAACCTAGAAGCAATATATCTGAGAAATCACTTTGTGAAGTGTGCATTCACCTCACAGAGTTAAACCTTTCTTTTCATTCAGCAGTTTGAAATCACTGTTTTTGTAGAATCTGTGAAGGGGTATTTGGGAATGCATTGAGGCCTATGGTGAAAAAGGAAAAATCTTCATATAAAAAGTAGGAAGTACCTTTCTGAGAAACTGCTTTGTTATATGTGCCTTCATTTCATAGAGTTAAACCTTTATTTGGATTCAGTAGTTTGGAAACACTGTTTTTGTGCATTCTGTGAATGGACCTTTGGGAGTTCAACTAGGCCAATGGTGAAAAAGCAAATATCCATGGATAAAAACTAGAAGGAAGCTGTCTGAGAATTCTGTTTGTGATGTGTGCATTCATCTCGCAGAATTAAATCTATCTTTTCAATCAGCAGTTTGGAAACACTTTTTTTGGTAGAATCTGTGAAGAGATATTTAGGAGCACATTGAAGCCTATGGTGAAAAAGGAAATATGTTCAAATAAAAACTAGAAACAAGCTTTCTGAGAAACTGTTTTGTGATGTGTGCATTCGTCTCACTGGGTTAAACTTTTCTTTGGATTCAGTGGCTTGGAAACACTTTTTGTCCATTCTGTGAACAGACATCTGAGAGATCATTGAGGCCAATGGAGGAAAAGCGAATATCCCAGGATAAAAATGAGAAGGAAGCTACTGCTGAGACCATTTTGTGATGTGTGCATTCATCTCACAGAGTTAAACTTTTATTTTCATTCATCAGTTTTGAAACACTGTATTTGGAGAATCTGCAAAGGGGTATTTGGGAGTGCACTGAGACCAAAGTGGAAAAAGGTAATATATTCAGATAAAAATTAGAAAAAAGCTTTCTGAGAAACTGCTTTGTTATGTGTGCATTCATCTCACAGAGTTAAACCTTTCTTTGGGTTCAGCAGTTTGGAAACACTGTTTTTGTCGAATCTGTGAAGGGATTTTTACTTCTGCATTGAGGACTACGGTGGAAAAGGAAACATCTTCAGTTAAAAACTAGAGGGAAGATTTCTGAGAAACTGTTTTGTGATATGTCCATTCTACTCATAGAATTAGACATTTCTTTGGATTCAGCAATTTGGAAACAGAGTTTTTGTCCATTTTGTGAATGGACTTTTGGGAGCTCATTGAGGCCAATGGCAAAATAGTAAATATCCCAGGATAAAAACTAGAATAAATCTATCTAAGAAACCACTTTGTGCTGTGTGCATTCACCTCACCTAGTTAAGCCTTTCTTTTCATTCAGAAGTTTGGAAACACTGTTTTTGTAGAATCTGCAAAGGGATATTTGGGAGTGCGCTAAGGCCTATAGTGAGAAGAAAACATATTCAGATAATAACTAGAAAGAACCTGTCTAAGAAACTGTTTCGTGATGTATTCAAACCTCTCACACAGGTAAACTGTTCCTTAGGTTCAGCAGTTTAGAAACACAGTTTTTCTCCATTTTGTGAATGGACATTTCGGAGCTCACTGAAGTGAAAGCAAAAAAGAAAATGTACCAGGATAACCACTAGAAGGAAGCTGTCTGAGAAACAGCTTTGTGATGTCTGCTTTTATCTCGCATTTTTAAACCTTTCTTTTCATTCAGCAGTCTGGAAATACTGTTTTTGTAGAATCTGCCAAGGGATATTGGGGAGCACGTTAAGGCCTATTGTGAAAAAAGAAACATCTTCAGGTAACAACTAGAAAGAAGCTACCCGAGAAGCTGCTATGTGATGTGTATATATATCTAAGGGAGTTAAACTGCTCTTTTCATTCACAGTTTGCAAACACTCTTTTTGTCCATTCTGCGAATGGAGAATTGGGAGCTGATTGAGGCCAGTGGCATAAAAGTGAATATCCCAGGATAAAAACTAGAAGGAAACTCTCTGAGAAACTGCTTTGTGATGTGTGCATTCATCTCACAGCTAAATCTTTCTTTTCACTCAGCAGTTTGGAAACTCTGTTTTTTTAGAATCCATGAAGGGATATTTGGGAGTGCATAGAGACCTTGGTGAAAAAGGAAACATCTTCAGATAAAAACTAGAAAGAAGCTTTCTGAGAAACTGCTTTGTGATGTGTTCCTTCATCTCACACAGCTAAACGTTTCTTTGGATTCAGAAGTTTGGGAACACTGCATATGACCCTTCTCTGAATGGACCTTTGGGAACTCATTGAGGCCAATGGCGAAAAACAAGTATCCCTAGATAAAAGCTAGAAGGAACCTATCTGAGAAACCGCATTGTGATGTGTGCATTCATTTCACAGTGTTAAAACTTTCTTTGGATTCAGCAGTTGGAAACACTGTTTTTGTAGAACCTCTGAAAGAATATTTGGGAATGCATTGAGGCCTAAGGTGAAAAAGGAATCATCTTCACATAAAAAGTAGAAAGAGAGGGTGGAGCAAGACGGATGAATAGGAACAGCTCCAGTCTCCAAATCCCAGAGCGAACGACACAGAAGACCAGTGATTTCTGCATCTTCAACGGAGGTACTGGGTTCATCTCACTAGGGAGTGCCAGAAAATTGGTGCTGCTCAGCAGCTGCAGCCCAACCAGCGACAGCTGAAGCAGGGCGAGGCATCGCCTCACCTGGGAAGTGCAAGAGGGAAGGGAATCCCTTTTCCTAGCCAGGGGAACTGAGACACACAACACCTGGAAAATCGGGTAACTCCCACCCCAATACTGTGCTTTAAGCAAACGGGCACACCAGGAGATTATTTCCTACACCTGACCAGGAGGGTCCCATGCCCACGGAGCCTCCCTCATTGCTAGCACAGCAGTCTGTGATCTAACCACAAGGCAGCAGCAAGGCTGGGGGAGGGGCGCCCGCCATTGCTGAGATTAAGTAGGTAAACAAAGCTGCTGGGAAGCTCGAACTGGGTGGAGCTCACAGCAGCTCAAGGAAAACTGCCTGTCTCTGTAGACTCCACCTCGGGACAGGGCAGAGCTAAACAACAACAACAACAACAACAACAAAAAAGCAGCAGAAATCTCTGCAGACGCAAATGACTGTCTGACAGCTTTGAAGAGATCAGTGGATCCCCTAACACGGAGGTTGAGATCTGAGAAAGGACAGACTGCCTGCTCAAGTGGGTCCCTGACCCCTGAGTAGCCTTACTGGGAGACATCCCCCACTAGGGGCAGACCGACACCCCACACCTCACACGGTGGAGTACACCCCTGAGAGGAAGCTTCCAAAGCAAGAATCAGACAGGTACACCCGCTGTTCAGCAATATTCTATCTTCTGCAGCCTCTGCTCTGACACTCAGGCAAACAGGGTCTGGAGTGGACCTCAAGCAATCTCCAACAGACCTACAGCTGAGGGTCCTTACTGTTAGAAGGAAAACTATCAAACAGGAAGGACACCTACACCAAAACCCCATCAGTACGTCACCATCATCAAAGACCAGAGGCAGATAAAACCACAAAGATGGGGAAAAAGCAGGGCAGAAAAGCTGGAAACTCAAAAAATAAGAGCGCATCTCCCCCTGCAAAGGAGCTCAGCTCATTGTCAACAATGGATCAAAGCTGGACAGAGAATGACTTTGACGAGATGAGAGAAGAAGGCTTCAGTCCATCAAACTTCTCAGAGCTAAAGGAGGAATTACGTACCCAGCGCAAAGAAACTAAAAATCTTGAAAAAAAAAAAGTGGAAGAATTGATAGCTAGAGTAATTAATGCAGAGAAGGTCATAAACGAAATGAAAGAGATGAAAACCATGACACGAGAAATACGTGACGAATGCACAAGCTTCAGTAACCGACTTGATCAACTGGAAAAAAGAGTATCAGCGATTGAGGATCAAATGAATGAAATGAAGCGAGAAGAGAAACCAAGAGAAAAAAGACGAAAAAGAAATGAACACAGCCTGCAAGAAGTATAGGATTATGTAAAAAGACCAAATCTACGTCTGATTGGGGTGCCTGAAAGCGAGGGGGAAAATGGAACCAAGTTGGAAAACATTCTTCAGGATATCATCCAGGAGAACTTCCCCAACCTAGTAGGGCAGGCCAACATTCAAATCCAGGAAATACAGAGAACACCACAAAGATACTCCTCGAGAAGAGCAACTCCAAGACACATAATTGCCAGATTCACCAAAGTTGAAATGAAGGAAAAAATCTTAAGGGCAGCCAGAGAGAAAGGTCGGGTTACCCACAAAGGGAAGCCCATCAGACTAACAGCAGATCTCTCGGCAGAAACTCTCCAAGCCAGAAGAGAGTGGGGACCAATATTCCACATTCTTAAAGAAAAGAATTTTAAACCCAGAATTTCATATCCAGCCAAACTAAGTTTCATAAGTGAAGGAGAAATAAAATCCTTTACAGATCAGCAAATGCTTAGAGATTTTGTCACCACCAAGCCTGTCTTACAAGAGATCCTGAAGGAAGCACTAAACATGGAAAGGAACAACCGGTACCAGTCACTGCAAAAACATGCCAAAATGTAAAGACCATCGAGGCTAGAAAGAAGCTGCATCAACTAACGAGCAAAATAACCAGTTAATATCATAACGGCAGGATCAAGTTCACACCTAACAATATTAACCTTAAGAGTAAGTGGACTAAATGCTCCAATTAAAAGGCACAGACTGGCAAACTGGATAAAGAGTCAAGACCCATCAGTCTGCTGTATTCAGGAGACCCATCTCACATGCAGAGACATACATAGGCTCAAAATAAAGGCATGGAAGAAGATCTACCAAGAAAATGGAGAACAAAAAAAAGCAGGGGTTGCAATACTAGTCTCTGATAAAACAGACTTTAAACCATCAAAGATCATAAGAGACAAAGAAGGCCATTACATAATGGTAAAAGGATCAATTAAACAGGAAGAGCTAACTATCCTAAATATATATGTGCCCAATACAGGAGCACCCAGATTAATAAAGCAAGTCCTTAGAGACTTACAAAGAGACTTAGACTCCCATACAATAAAAATAGGAGACTTCAACACTCCACTGTCAACATTAGACAGGTCAACGAGACAGAAAGTTAACAAGGATATCCAGGAATTGAACTCATCTCTGCAGCAAGCAGACCTAATAGACATCTACAGAATTCTCTACCCCAAATCAACAGAATATACAATCATCTTAGCACCACATTGCACTTATTCCAAAATTGACCACATAGTTGGAAGTAAAGGACTCCGCAGTAAATGGAAAAGAGCAGGAATTGTAAAAAACTGTCTCTCAGACCACAGTGCAATCAAACTAGAACTCAGTACTAAGAAACTCAATCAAAACCGCTCAACTACATGGAAATTCAACAACCTGCTCCTGAATGAATACTGGGTACATAGCGAAATGAAGACAGACATAAAGATGTTCTTTGAAACCAATGAGAACAAAGATACAACATATCAGAATCTCTGGGACACATTTAAAGCAGTGTATAGAGGGAAATTTATAGCACTAAATGCCCACAAGAGAAAGCAGGAAAGATCTAAAATTGACACTCTAACATGACAATTAAAAGAACTAGAGAAGGAAGAGTAAACACATTCAAAAGCTAACAGAAGGCAAGAAATAAGTAAGATCAAAGCAGAACTGAAGGAGATAGAGACAAAAAACAAAAAACAAAAAACAAAAAACAAAACAAAAAAAACAACACTTCAAAAACTCAATGAATCCAGGAGCTGGTTTTTTGAAAAGATCAACAAAATTGATAGACCACTCGCAAGACTAATAAAGAAGAAAAGAGAGAAGAATCAAATCGATGCAATAAAAAATGATAAAGGGCATATCACCATCAAACCCACAGAAATAAAACTACCATCAGAGAATACTATAAACACCTCTATGCAAGTAAAATAGAAAATCTAGAAGAACTGAATAAGTTCCTGGACACATACATTCTCCCAAGATTAAAACAGGAAGAAGTTGAATTGCTGAATAGATAAATAACAACCTCTGAAATTGAGGCAATGATTAATAGCCTACCAACCAAAAAAAGTCCAGTACCAGATGGATTCACAACAGAATTCTACCAGAGATACAAGGAGGATCTGCGCCATTCCATCTGAAACTATTCCAATCAATAGAAAAAGAGGGAATCCTCCCTAACTCATTTTATGAGGCCAACATCATCCTGATACCAAAGCCTGGCAGAGATACAACAAAAAAAAGAGAATTTTAGACCAATATCCCTGATGAACATCGATGCAAAAATCCTCAATAAAATACTGGCAAAGCGGATTCAGCAGCACATCAAAAAGCTTATCCACCATGATCAAGTGGGCTTCATCCCTGGGATGCAAGGCTGGTTCAACATTCCCAAATCAATAAACATAATCCAGCATATTAATAGAATCAAAGACAAGAACCACATGATTATCTCAATAGGTACAGAAAAGGCTTTCGACAACATTCAACAGCCCTTCATGCTAAAATCGCTCAATAAATTCGGTATTGATGGAACGTACCTCAAAATAATAAGAGCTATGTATGACAAACCCACAGCCAATGTCATACTGAATGGGCAAAAACTGGAAAAATTCCCTTTGAAAACTGGCACAAGACAGGGATGCCCTCTCTCACCACTCCTATTCAACATAGTGTTGGAAGTTCTGGCTAGGGCAATCAGGCAAGATAAACAAACCAAGGGTATTCAGTTAGGAAAAGAAGAAGTCAAATTGTCCCTCTTTGCAGATGACATGATTATATATTTAGGCAACCCCATTGTCTCAGCCCAAAATCTCCTTAAGCTGATAAGCAACTTCAGCAAAGTCTCAGAATACAAAATTAATGTGCAAAAATCACAAGCATTCTTATACACCAGTAACAGACAAACACAGAGCCAAATCATGAATGAACTTCCATTCACAATTGCTTCAAAGAGAATAAAATACCTAGGAATCGAACTTACTAGGGATGCAAGGGACCTCTTCAGGGAGAACTACAAACCACTGCTCAGTGAAATAAAAGAGGAAACAAACAAATTGCTCAGTGAAATAAAAGAGGAAACAAACAAATGGAAGAACATACCATGCTCATGGATAGGAAGAATCAATATCGCGAAAATGGCCATACTGCCCAAAGTAATTTATAGATTCAATGCCATCCCCATCAAGCTACCAATGAGTTTCTTCACAGAATTGGAAAAAACTGCTTTAAAGTTCATAAGGAACCAAAAAAGAGCCCGCATTGCCAAGACAATCCTAAGTCAAAAGAACAAAGCTGGAGGCATCACGCTACCTGACTTCAAACTACACTACAAGGTTACAGTAACCAAAACAGCATGGGACTGGTACCAAAATAGAGATATAGACCAATGGAACAGAACAGAGTCCTCAGAAATAATACCACACATCTACAGCCATCTGATCTTTGACAAACCTCAGAAAAACAAGAAATGGGGAAAGGATTCCCTATTTAATCAATGGTGCTGGGAAAATTGGCTAGCCATAAGTAGAAAGCTGAAACTGGATCCTTTCCTTACTCCTTATACGAAAATTAATTCAAGATGTATTAGAGACTTAAATGTCAGACCTAATACCATAAAAACCCTAGAAGAAAACCTAGGGAGTACCATTGAGGACATAGGCATGGGCAAGGACTTCATGTCTAAAACACCAAAAGCAATGGCAACAAAAGCCAAAATTGACAAATGGGATCTCATTAAACTAAAGAGCTTCAGCACAGTGAAAGAAACTACCATCAGAGTGAACAGGCAACCTACAGAATGGGCGAAAACTTTTGCAATCTACTCATCTGACAAAGGGCTAATATCCAGAACCTACAAAGAACTCAAACAAATTTTCAGGAAACAAACAAACAACCCCATCAAAAAGTGGGCAAAGGATATGAACAGACATTTCTCAAAAGAAGACATTCATACAGCCAACAGACACATGAAAAAATGCTCATCATCACTGGCCATCAGAGAAATGCAAATCAAAACCACAATGAGATACCATCTCACACCAGTTAGAATGGCGATCATTAAAAAGTCAGGAAACAACAGGTGCTGGAGAGGATGTGGAGAAATAGGAACACTTTTACACTGTTGGTGGGATTGTGAACTAGTTCAACCATTATGGAAAACAGTATGGCGATTCCTCAAGGATCTAGAACTAGATGTACCATATGACCCAGCCATCCCATTACTGGGTATATACCCAAAGGATTATAAATCATGCTGCTATAAAGACGCATGCACATGTATGTTTATTGCAGCACTATTCACAATAGCAAAGACTTGGAATCAACCCAAATGTCCATCAGTGACAGACTGGATTAAGAAAATGTGGCACATATACACCATGGAATACTATGCAGCCATAAAAAAGAATGAGTTTGTGTCCTTTGTAGGGACATGGATGCAGCTGGAAACCATCATTCTTAGCAAACTATCACAAGAACAGAAAACCAAACACTGCATGTTCTCACTCATAGGTGGGAACTGAACAATGAGATCACTTGGACTCGGGAAGGGGAAAATCACACACTGGGGCCTATCATGAGGAGGGGAGGGAGGAGGGGGGAGGGATTGCATTAGGAGTTATACCTGATGTAAATGACGAGTTGATGGGTGCTGACGAGTTGATGGGTGCAACACACCAACATGCCACAAGTATACATATGTATCAAACCTGCATGTTATACACATGTACCCTAGAACTTAAAGTATAATAATAAATAAATAAATAAATAAATAAATAAATAAATAAGTAGAAAGAAGCTTTCTGAGAAACTGCTTTGTGATGTGTGCATTCATCTCTCAGAGTTAAATCTTTCTTTGGAAACTACAGTTGGGAAACACGGTTTTTGTCAGTTCAGCAAATGGACATTTTTTGTAGCTCCCTGAGGCCAATGGCAACAAAGCAAATATACCATGTTAAAAACTGGAATGAATCAATCTATGAAACCACTTTGTAATGCCTGCATTCATCTTGCAGAACTAAACATTTCTTTGGATTGAGTAGTTTGAAAACACTGTTTATGTCCATTCTGTGAATGGAATTTTGGAGCTCCATGAGGCCAATGGCAAAAAAAAAAAAAAAAAAAAAGTGCATATCCCAGGATCAGAACTAGAATGAAGTTTTCTGAGATACTACTTTGTGATGTGTACCTTCATCTTGCAGAGTTAAACCTTTCTTTTAATTCAGCACTTTGGAAAAGCTGTTTTTGTAGAATCTGTGAAGGGATATTTTGAATCACTTTGAGGACTGTGGTGAGAACGGAAACATCTTCAGATAAAAACAAGAAAGAAACTTTCTGAGAAACTGCTTTAAGATGTGTGCATTCATCTCACATAGATAAACTTTTCTTTCATTCAGGTGTTCAGAAACACTGTTTTTGTCCATTCTGCAACTGGACATTTGGGAGCTCATTGAGGTCAATGGTGATAAAGTGAATATCCCAGTATAAAAACTAGAAGAAAACTATTTGACAAACTGATTTGTGATGTGTGCATTCAACTCGCAGAATTTAATCTTTCTTTTCATTCAGTAATATGGAAACACCGTTTCTGTAGAACCTGTGAGGGGATATTTTGGACTACGCAGAGGCCTATGGTGAGTAATGAAACATCTTCAGATAAAAACTAGAAAGAAGATTTCAGAGAAACAGCTTTGTGATGTGCGCATTCACCTCACAGATTTGAAACTTTCTTTGGATTCAGCAGTTTGCAAACACTATTTTTGTCCATTCTGCAAATGGACATTTGGAAGCCCATTGATGCCAATGGTGAAGAAGTGAATATCCCTTGATAAAAACTAGATTGAAAATATCTGAAGAATTACTTTTTAATCTGTGCAATCATCTCGCCAAATTAAACCTTCTTGTGATGTGTGCATTCATTTCACTGAGTAAACTTTTTTTTGCATTTAACAGTTTGGAAACACTCTTTTTGTCCATTCTGTGAATGGACATTTGGGAGCTCATGAGGCTAATGGCAATAAAGGAAATATTCCAGAATAAAAACTAGAAAAAAACTCTCTGAGAAACTGCTTTGTGGTGGTTGCATTCATCTCACAGAGTTAAGGCTTTCTTTAGATTCAGCAATTCGGAAAATCTCTTTTTGTCCATTCTGTGAGTGGACATTTGAGAGCTCATTGAGGCCAATGACAAAAAAGTGAATATCCCAGGGTGAAAACAAGAAGGAAGCTCTCTGATAAATCACTTTGTGATATCTGCATTCATCTCACAGAGTTAAATCTGTGTTTGGATTCAGCAGGCTGGAAACACTCTTTTTGTCATTCTGCAAATGGACATTTGTGAGTTCATTGAGGCCAATGATGAAAAAGTGAATATCCCAGGATAAAAACTAGAAGGAAGTTCTCTGAGGAATCGCTTTGTGATGTGTGCATTCATCTCACAGCGTGAAACCTTTCTTTGGATTCAGCAGTTTGGAAACACTGTTTTTGTCCTTTCTGTGAATGGATATTTGAGAGTGCATTTAGGCCAATAGCAAAAAAGCCAATATTGCTTGAAAAAACTAGAAGGAGGCTATCTGAGGAATCACTTTTTGATGTGTGCATTCACTTCACAGACATAAAACTTTCTTTTCATTCAGCAGTTTGAAACACTGTTTTTGTACTATCAGTGAAGGGATATTTGAGAGCGCATTTAGGCCAATAGCAAAAAAGCCAATATTGCTTGAAAAAACTAGAAGGAGGCTATCTGAGGAATCACTTTTTGATGTGTGCATTCACTTCACAGACATAAAACTTTCTTTTCATTCAGCAGTTTGGAAACACTGTTTTTGTACTATCAGTGAAGGGATATTTGGGAGCACATTGAGACCCAGGTGAAAAATGAAACATCATCAGCTAAAAATTAGAAGAAATATTTCAGAGAAACTTCTTTGTGATGTGTGAATTCATCTCACAGGGTTGAAACTTTCTTTGAATTCAGCAGTTTGGAAACCCTTCCTTTGTCCGTTCTGTGAATGGACATTTGGGAACTCATTGAGGCCAAAGGTGAAAAAGCAAATATCCCAGGATAAACAGGAAGGAAACTGAGAAACCTCTTTGTGATGTGTGCATTCATCATGCAGAGTTAAACCTTTCTTTTCATTGAGCTGTTTGGAAAATCTGTTTTTGTAGAATCTGTGAAGGAATATTTGGCAGTCCACTGAGGTCTATGGTGCAAAAAGAAATATCTTCACAAATAAACCAGAAAGAAGCTTTATGAGAGTCCGATCTGTGATGTGTGCATTCATCTCACAGAATTACACCTTTCTTTTGATTCAGCAGTTTGGAATCTCTGTTTTTGTACATTCTGTGAATGGACATTGGGTATCTCATTGAGGACAGTAGCATAAAAGGGAATATCACATGATAAAAACTAGAAAGAAGCAATCTGAGAAGTTGCTTTTTGATGTGCACATTCATCTCACAGAGTTAAAACTTTCTTTGGATTCAGCAGTTTATAAACACTATCTTGTGCATGGACATTTGAGAATTCATTGAGGCCAGCATCGAAAAAGTGAATATCCCAGGATAAAAACTAGAAAGAAGCTTTCTGAGAAACAGATTTGTGATGCATGCAATCATCTCACACAGTTATACCTTTCTTTGGATTCAGCAGTTTGGAAACACTGTTTTTGTAGAATATGCAAATGGACATTTGGGAGCTCATTGATGACAAAGGCGAAAAAGAAAATACCCATTATAAAAACTAGAAGGAACCTTTCTGAGAAACAGCTTTGTGATGTGTGCATTCATCTCGCAGAGTAAGACCTATCTTTTCACTCAGCAGTTTGGAAACATTGTTGTTCCTGAATCGGTGAAGGGATATTTTGAAGTGCATTGAGGCCTATGGTGAAAAAGAAAACATATTCAGACAAAAACTAGAAAGAAGATTTCTGAGAAACTGCTTTGTGATGTGTGCATTCATCTCACAGTGTTAAAACTTTCTTTGGATTCAGTAGTTTGGAAACACTGTTTTTGTCCAGTCTACTAATGGACAGTTTGGTACTCATTGAGGCCTTTGGTGAAAAAGTGAATAACCAAGAACTAAAACCAGAAGGAAGCCATCTGAGAGATCACTTCATGATGTGTATATTCATCTCTCAGAGTTAAAACTTTCTTTTCATTTAGCAGTTTGGAAACACTGCTTTTGTAGTTTCAGAAAAGGGATATTTGGGAGTGCATGGGGGAATATTATGAAAAAGGAAACATCCTCATATAAAAACAAGGAGGATGCTTTCTCAGAAACTGCTTTGTGATGTGTTCATTCATCTCACAGAATTAAATCTTTCTTTGGGTGCAGCAGTTTAGAAACACTATGTTTGTCCATTCTGTGAACGGACATTTGGGAACTCATGGAGGCCAATGATGAAAACAGAATATTCCAGGATAAAAACTAGAAGGAATCTATCTGAGAAACTGCTTTGTAATGTGTGCTTTTTTCTCATGGAGTTAAACCTTTCTTTGGATCCAGCAGTTTGGAAACACAGTGTTTGTCTAATCTGCGAATGGATATTTGGGAGCTTATTGATGCCAAAGGTGAAAAAGCAAATATTCTAGGATAAAAACTAGAAGGAAAATCTCTGAGAAACTGCTGTTATGTGTGCATTCAATTTGCACAGTTAAACATTTCTTCTCATTCAGTAGTTTGGAAACACTGTATTTGTACATCTCCGAAGGGATATTTGGGAGTGCATTGAGGCCTATGGTGAAAAAGGAAACCTCTTCAGATAAAAACTAGAAAGAATCTTTCTGAGAACCTACTTTTTGTTATGTGCATTTATCTCAAAGTGTTACACCTTTCTTCCAATTGAGAAGTTTGGAAAAACTGTTTTTGTCCATTCTGCAAATGGACATTTCTGAACTCATTTAGGTCAATGGTGAAAAAGCGAATATCCCAGGATAAAAATTAGAAGGAAGCCAACTGATAAGCCACTTTTTGATGTGTGCATTCATCTCGCAATGTTAAACCTTTCTTTTCATCCAGTAGTTTGTAAACACTGTTTCTGTAGAATCTGCGAAGGGATATTCGGGAGTGCATCGAGGCCTATGGTGAAGAAGGAAACATCTTCAGATAAAAACTAGAAAAATGTTTTCTGAGAAACTGTTTTGGGATGTGTGCATTCATCTCACTGAGTTAAACTTTTCTTTGGATTCAGTGGTTTGGAAACACTATTTTTGTCCATTCTGTGAATGAACATCTGGGAGATCATTGAGGCCAATGGAGGAAAAGTGAATATCCCAGGAAAAAAATGAGAAGGACGCTTTCACTGAGACCATTTTGTGATGTGTGCATGCATCTCGCAGAGTTAAACTTTCATTTTCATTCATCAGTTTTGAAACACTGTATTTGGAATCTGCAAAGGTGTATTTGGGAGCGCATTGAGACCAAAGTGGGAAAAGGAAACATATTCAGATGAAAATTAGAAAGAAGCTTTCTGAGAAACTGCTTTGTTATGTGTGCATTCATCTCAAGAGTTAAACCTGTCTTTGGATTCAGCAGTTTGTAAACACTGTTTCTGTAGAATATGCAAAGGGATATTTGGGAGTGCATTGCGTCCTATGGTAAAAAAGAAAACATCTTCAGATAAAAACTAGAAACAAGCTTTCTGAGAAACCGCTTTATTATGTTTGCAATCATCTGGCAGAGTTAAAACCTTGTTTTCATTCAGCCGTTTGGAAATACTGTTTTGTAGAATCTGTGAAGTGATATTTCATAGCAATTTGAGGCCTATGGTGAAAAAGGAATCATCTTCACATAAAAGGTAGAAACAAGCTTTCTGAGAAACTGTCCTGTGATGTCTGCATTCATCTCACAGGGTTAAGCCTTTCTTTTGATTCAGCAGTGTGGAAACACTGTTTTTGTCCATTGTGTGTCTGGACATTTCAGAACTCATTGAGGCCAATGACAAAAAAGTGAATATCCCAGCACAAAAACTAGAAGGTAGTTGTCTGAGAAACAACTTTGTGGTATATACATTAGTCTTACAGAGTTTAACCTTTCTGTTCATACAGCAGTTTGGAAACACTGTTTTTGTAGAAACTGGGAAAGTATATTTGGAAGCCCATTAGGGCTTCGGTGAAAAAGGAAACATCTTCAGATAAAAACAAGAAAGCAGCTTTCTGAGCAACTGCTTTGTGATGTGTGCATTCATCTCAGAGAGTTAAAACTTTCTTTAGATTCAGCAGTTTGGAAACACTGTATTTTTCCTTTCTGTGAATGGACATTTGGGAGTGCATTGAGGCCAATTGCAAAAAGGTGACTATCACAGGATTAAAACTAGAAGGAAGCCATCTGAGAAACCACTTTGCCAGGTGTGCATTCACCTTGCAGAGTGAAACCTTTCTTTTCATTCCACAGTTTGGAAACACTGTCTTTGTAAAACCTGCAAAGGGATATTTGGGAGCGCCTTGAGACCTATGGTGAAATAGGAAACATCTTCACATAAAAAGTAGAAAGAAGCTTTCTGAGAAACTGCTTTGTCATGTGCTCATTCATCTCACAGAGTTAAATCTTTGTTGGATTCAGCAGTTTGGAAACACTGTTTTTGTCCATTCTGCAAATGGATGTATGAGAGCAAATTGAGACCAACGGTGCAACAGAGAACATAGTAGATAAAAGCAAGAAGGAAGTTATCTGAGAAATGATTTTCTGATGTGTGCATTCATCTCAAGGAGTTAAACCTTTCTTTTCATTCATCAGTTTCTAAACACTGTTTTTGTAGAATCTGAGAAGGGATATTTGAGAGCAAATTGACTCTTATGATGAAAAAGGAAACACAATCCCATAAAAAATAGAAAGAAGCTTTCTGAGAAACTGCTTTGTGATGTGATCTCACAGAGTTAAACCTTTCTTTGGATTCAGAGATTTGGAAACATTGTTTTTGTCCATTCTGCATATGGACATTTGGGAGTTCATTGAGGCCAATGGGGAAAAAGCAAATATACGAGGATAAAAACTAGAAGGAAACTATCTGAGAAATCACTTGGTGATGTGTTCATTCATCTCACAGAGTTAAACCATTCTTTCATTCAGCTATTTGTAAACACCTTTTGTACAATCTGTGAGAGGATATTTGGGAGTGCCTTGAGGCCTATGCTGAAAAAAAAAAATCTTCACATAAAAAGTAGAAAGAAGCTTTCTGTGAAACTGCTTTGTGATGCATGCATTCATCTCACAGAGTTAAACCTTGCTTTGGATTCTGCATTTTGGAAACACTGTTTTTGTCAATTTAGTGAAAGGACATTTTGAGGCTCATTGAGACCAATGGTGAAATAGTGAATATCACAGGAGAGACACTAGAAGGAAGCTATGTGATAAACTGCTCAGTGATGTGTGCATTCATCTCACAGATTTAAACCTTTCTTTTTATTCAGTAGTTTGGAAAAAATGCTTTTGTATAATCTGTGAAGCAGTATTTGAGAGGGCATTGAGGTCCATGGTGAAAAAGGAAATATCTTCAGACCAAAACTAGAAGGAATCTTTCTGAGGAACTGCTTTGTGATGTATGCATCCATCTCACAGAGTTAAACCTTTCTTTGGATTCAGTAGTTTGTGAACACTGTTTTTGTCCATTCTGTAAATGGATATTTGGGAGCTCATTGAGGCCAATGGCGAGAGAGTGAATATCTCAGAATAAAAACTAGAAGGACGCTAGCTGAAAAAAAACCGTTTTGTGATGTGTGCCTTCATCTCACTGAGTAAAATCTTCATTTTAATTCAACAGTTTGGAAATACTGTCTTGGTAGAACCAGAGAAGGGGTATTTGGGAACACATTGAGGCTTATGGTGAAAAAGGAAACATCTTCACATAAAAAGTAGAAAAAAGCTTTCTGAGAAACTACTTTGTGATATGTTCATTCATCTCACAGAGTTAACCATTTATTTTCATTCAGCAGTATGGAAACACTGTTTTTGTAGAATCTGCAAAGGGATATTTGGAAGCACATTGAGGCCCATGGTAAAAAAGTTAACATCTTCAGAAAAAAATTAGAAAAAGACTTTCTGAGAAAATGCTTTGTGATGTGTCCATTCACTTCACAGAGTTAAACATTTCTTTGAATATGACACTTTGGAAACACTGTTTATGTCCATTCTGCAAATGGACAATTGAGGGCTAATTGATGCCAATGGGGAAAAATCAAATATCGCAGTATAAAAACTAGAAGGAAGCTATAAGAGAAACCACTTTGTGATGTGCTCATTCATCTCACCGAGTTAAACCATTCTTTCAGTCAGCTGTTTGGAAACAAATTTTATACAATCTGCGAAGGGATATTTATGAGTGCCTTGAGGCCTATGGTGAAAAAGAAAACATCTTCACATAAAAAGTAGAAAGAAGCTTTTTGAGAAACTTCTTTGTGATGTGTACATTCATCTCACAGAGTTAAACCTTTCTTTGGATTCTGCAATTTGGAAACACTGTTTTTGTCAATTCAGTGAATGGACATTTGTAGGCTCATTGAGACCAAAGGCAAAAAAGGGAATGCCACAGGATAAACACCAGAAGGAAGATATCTGATAAACAGTTTGGTGATGTGTGCGTTTGTCTTGCAGATATAAACCTTTTTTTTCATTCAGCAGTTTGGAAACACTGTTTTTCTATAATCTGCAAGGGGATATTTGTGAGTGCTTTGAGGGTTAGGGTGAAAAAGGAAACATCTTCAGACAAAAACTAGAAAGAAGCTTTCTGAGAAACTGCTTTATGATATGTGCATTCATCTCACAGAGTTAAAACTTTCTTTGGATTCAACAGTTTGGGGACACTGTTTTTGTCCATTTTGTGAATGGACAATTGGGAGCTCATTGAGGCCAATGGTGAGAGAGCGAATATCCCAGAATAAAAACTAGAAGGAAACTGTGTGGAAAACCATTTTGTGATGTGTACCTTCATCTCACTGAGTAAAACCTTCCTTTTTATTCAACAGTTTGGAAATACTGTTTTGGTAGAACCAGCGAAGGGGTATTTGGGAACACATTGAGAACTAGGGTGAAAAAGGAAACATCTTCACATAAAAAGTAGAAAGAAGTTTTCTGAGAAACTGCTTTGTGGTGTGTTCATTCATCTCACAGAATCAAATATTTCTTTTCATTCAGCAGTATGGAAGCACTGTTTTTGTATGATCTGCGAAGGGATATTTGGGAGCACATTGAGGCCCATGGTGAAAAAGGAAACATCTTCAGAGAAAAAAATAGAAAGAGGCTTTCTGAGAAAATATTTTTGATGTGTGCATTTATCTCACTGAGTTAAACATTTCTTTGAATTCAGCACTTTGGAATCACTCTCTATGTCCATTTTGTGAATGGACAATTGAGAGCTCATTGACACCAATGTAGAAAAAGCAAATGTCCCAGGATAAAAAGTAGAAGGAAGCTATCTGAGAAACCACTTTCTGATGTGTGCATTCATCTCACACAGATAAACCTTTCTTTTCATTCAGCAATTTGAAAACATTTTTTATGTCTATTCTGCAAATTGACAATTAGGAACTCATTGAGGCCAATGACTAAAAAGCAAATATCCCAGAATAAAAATCAGAAGGAAGTTATCTGAGAAACCACTTTGTGATGCCTGCTTTCATCTCGCAGAGATAAATGCTTCTTTTCATTCAGCAGTTTGTAACCACTATTTTTGTAGAATCTGCAAAGCGATATGTGGGAGCACACTGAGGCCTATGATGAAAAAAAATCTTCAGATAAAAACAAGAAAGAAGCTTTCTGAGAAGCTGCTTTATGATGTGTGCATTCATCTTACAGATAAAACCTTTCTTTGGATTCAGCTGTTTGGAAACACTGTTTTTGTAAATTCTGCAAAAGGACATTTGGGAGCTCACTGAGGCCAAAGGCTAAAAAGCGAATATTCTTGAAAAAAATCTATAAGGAAGCTGTCTGATAAACCACTTTGTAATGTCTGCACTCATCTCAAAGAGATGAATTTTTCTTTTATTCAGCAGGTTGAAGACACTGTTTTCATCCTATCTGAGAATGGACATTTTGGAGCTCATTAAGGCAATTAGGGAAAAAGATAATATCCCAGGTTAAATACTAGAAGGAATAAAACTGGAAAACCATTTTGTAATGTATCCATTCATGTGGCAGAGTTAATCCTTTCTTTTCATTCAGCATGTTGGAAATACTGTTTTTGTAGAATCTTTGCAGGGATATTTGGGAGCAAATTGAGGCCTATGGTGAAAATGGAAACATATTCAGATAAAAACCGGAAAGAACCTTTCTGAGAAACTGCCTTGCAATGTGTACATTCATCTCACAGTTAAAACTTTCTTTGGGTTCAGCAGTTTGGAAATACCATTTTGTCAATTGTACAAGTGACATTTGGGAGCACATTGAGGCAGAAGGTGAAAAAATGAATCTCTTAGGATAAAAACTAGAAGGAAGCCCTCCAAGAAACTGCTTTGTGATGAGTGCATTCATCTCATGAAGTTAAACCTTTCTTTTCATTCAGTAGTTTGGAAACACTGTTTTTACAGAATCAGCAAAGGGATATTTGGGAGCACAATGACCCTTAGGTTGAAAAAGGAAATATCTTTAGATAAAAACTGGAAATAAGCTTTCTGAGAAACTGCTCTGTGATGTGTGCATTTATCTCATGGATTTAAACTTTTCTATGTATACAAGTGTTTAGAAAACACCATTTTTTGTCCATTCTGTGTATGGACATTTGGGAGCTCATTGAGGCCAAAGGGGAAAAAGTGAATATCCAAGTATAAATCTATAAGGAAGCTATCTGAGAAACTACTTTTTGAGTGTGCATTCATCTCAGAGAGATGAACCTTTCTTTTCATTCAGCAGGTTGGAAATGCTGCTTTTGTCCTAACTGCAAATGGACATTTGGGAGCTCATTAAGTCCATTGGAGAAAAAGATAATATTGCAGGTTAAATACTAGAAGGAATCAATCTGAGAAACGATTTTGTAATGTATCCATGCATGTGGCAGAGTTAATCCTTTATTTTCATATAGCACTTTGGAAACACTGTTTTTGTAGAATCTTCACAGGGATATTTGGGAATGTATTGAGGCCTACAGTGAGAACAGAAACATCTTCAGATAAAATCTGGAACCTTTCTGAGAAACTGCTTTGTGATGTACACTTTTATCTCACAGATTTAAGCATTTCTGTGTATACAGGAGTTTGGGAAACATCATTTTTGTCCATTCTGTGTATGGACACTTGTGAGCTCCTTGAGGCCAATGGTGAAAATGAGAACATTCCAGGATAAAAACTAGAAGGATCTTATCTGAGACACCTCTTTGTGATTTGCGCATTCATCTCACAGAATTAAACCTTCCTTTTCATTCAGCAGTTTGGAAATAGTGTTTTTATAGAATCTGTGAAGGGATATCTGTGAGTGAATTGAGGCTTATGGTGAAAAAGGTAACATCTTCAGAGAAAACAAGAAACAAGCTTTCTGAGAAACCACGTTGGGATGTACGCATTCATCTCACAGTTTAAACCTTTTTTCAATTCAGCAGTTTGGAAACGCTGTTTTGGTCCATTCCGCAAATGAACATTTGGGAGCTCATTGAGGCCAACGTCAAAAAAGCAAATATTCTGGGAAAAAACCTAGAAGGAAACTATTTGAGAAACTGCTTTGTGATGTGGGCATTCATCACATGTAGTTAAAACTCACATTTCATTCAGTACTTTGGAAACATTGTTCTTGTGGAATCTGTGAAGGGATATTTTGTATTGCACTGAGGCCAATGTTGATAAACGAAACATCTTCAGATAAAAACTGGAGGGAAGCTATCTGAGAAACTGCTTTGTCATGTGTGCATTCATCTCGTAGAGGTATACTTTTCTTTTCATTCAGCAGTTTGGAAAAACTGTTATTGTATAATCTGTGAATGGATATCTGGGAACTCATTGAAGCCTATGGTGATAAATGAAACATCTACAGATTAAAACTATAAAGAAGCTTTCTGAGAAACTGAATTCTGATATGTGCAGTTATGTCATAGAGTTAAACATTTCTTTGGATTCAACAGTTTGGAAACACTGTTTTTGTGTATTCTGTGAATGGACATTTGGGAGTTCATTGAGGCTGGTGGTGATAAAGAAAATATCCCAGGATAAAAACTAGAAAGAATTTATCTGAAAAACCACTTTGTGATGTATGCATTCATTTTGCAGAGATGAACCTTTCTTTTCATTCAGCAGGTTGGAAACATTTTTTGTAGAATTGGTGAAGGGTTATTTGGGAGTGCTTTGAGACTTATGGTGAAAGTTTAAACAACTTCAGATAAAAACAAGAAAGAACCTTTCTGAGAAAATCCTTTGTGACGTGTGCATTCATATCACAGAGCTTTGGATTCAGCAGTTTGGAAACATTGGTTTTGTCCATTCCAAGAATGGACACTTGGGAACTCACTGAGGCCAATGGCAAAAAAGTAAATATCCCAGGATAAAAACTCGATTTAAGTTATCTGAGAAACTGCATTGTGATGTGTCCAATCATCTTGCAGAGTTAAACTTTTCTTCTCATTCAGCATTTTGGAAACACTGACTTAGTAGGGTGTGTGAAGAGACATTTTGGAGTGCATAAGGCCTATAGTGGAAAAGGAAACTTCTTCAGATAAAAACTATAAAGAAGCATTCTGAGAAATTGCTTTGTGATGTGTGCATTCACCTCACAGAGTTAAATCTTTCTTTGGATTCAGCAGTTTGGAAACACTGTTTTTGTCCATTCTGCAAACGGACATTTGGGAACTCAGTGAGGCCAATGGTGGAAAAGAGAATATCCTGGGATATAAAACTTAAGGAAGCTATCTCAGAAACCACTTTGTGATGTCTGCATTCATCTCACAGAGTTAAAACTTTCTTTGGATTCAGCAGTTTGGAAACACTTTTTTTTTTCCTTACTGTGAATGGACATTTGGAAGCTCATTGAGGCCAATGGCAAAAAAGCAAATGTCCCAGGATAAACACTACAAGGAAGCCATCTGAGAAATCGCTTTGTGATGTGTGCATTCATCTCTCAGAGTTAAACCTTTCTTTTCATTGGGTAGGTTGGAGTCACTGTGTTTGTAGTATCTGCGAAAGAATATTTGTGAGTGCATTGAAGTCTATGGTGAAAAAGGAAACATAGTCAGATAAAAACAAGAAAGAAGGCTTTTCTGAGAAAGAAAGAAGCTTTGTGATGTATGCATTCATCTCCTATAGTTAAACTTTTCCTTGTAATCAGCAGTTTGGAAACACAGTTTTTGTAGAATCTATGATGGGCTATTTGGGAGTGCATTGAGGCCTATGGGAAAAAAGGAAACATCTTCACATAGAAACTAGAAAGAAGCTTTGTGAGAAACTGCTTTGTGATGTGTGCATTCATCTCCTAGAGTTAAATCTCCCTTTGGATTCAACAGTTTGTAAACACTGTTTTGGTCCATTCTGTGAATGGACATTTAAGAGCTTGAGACCAACGGTGAAAAAGCTAATATTCCAGGAAAAACACTAGAAGGAAACTATCTGAGAAACTGCCTCGTGATTTGTGTATTAACCTTACAGAGTTAAACTTTTCTTTTTATTCAACAGTTTGGGAACTCTGGTTTTGTAAGTTCTGTGAAGGGATATTTCATAGTGCTTTGAGGCCAATGGCTATAAAGGAAACATCTTCAGAAAATAACTGGAAAGAAGCTTCATGAGAAACTTCTTTGTGATATGCGCATTCATCTCACAGAGTTAAAACTTTCTTTGGATTCAGCAGTTTGGAAACACTGGTTTTGTCCATTCTGCAAATGGACATTTGGTAGCTCATTGAGGCCAAAGCTGAGAAAGCTAATATCCCACGATAAAAACTAGTGGAAGGCATCTGAGAAACCACTTTGTAATGTGCATTCATCTCACAGTTGAAAATCTTTCTTTGGATTCAGCAGTTTGGAAACACTGTTTCTTTCCTTTCTGTGAATGGACATTTGAAAGCTCATTGAGGCCAATGGCAAAAAATTGACTACCTCTGGATAAAAACTAGAAAGAGTTTATCTGAGAAACAACTTTGTGATGTGTGCATATATATAGCAATGTTAAGTTTTTCTTTTCATTCAGCAGTTTGGAAATAGAATCTGTGAAAGGATACCTGGGAGTGCATTAAGGCCTATTGTGAAAAAGGAAATATTCAAATAAAAACTAGAAAGAAGATTTATGAGAGACTACTGTGTGATGTGTGCATTCATCTTAGAGAGGTAAACATTTCTTTGGATTCAGTGGTTTGGAAATACTGTTTTTGTCCGCTGTGTGAATGGACATTTGGAAGTTCATAAAGGCCAAAGGTGAAGAATTGAATATCTCAGGATAAAAACTAGAGGAAAGTTATCTGAGAAACTGCTTTGAGATGTGTGCATTCATCTTGCAAAGGTAAATCTTTCTTTTCATTCAGCAGTTTGGAAACAATGTTTTCAGAATCTGCAAAAGGGTATTTGTGAATGCATTGAGGCCTAAGGTGAAAAAAGAAACATCTTCAGAAAACAGCAAGAAAGAAGCTTTCTGAGAAACCACTTGTGATGTGTGCATTCATCTCACAGATTTAAACTTTTTTTTTCAATTCAGCTGTTTGGGAACACTGTTTTGGTCCCTTCTACAAATTGGCATTTGGGAGTTCATTGAGGCCAATGGCAAAAAAGTGAATATCCCAGGATAAAAACTAGAAGGAGCCTATCTGAGAAACGACTTTATGATGTGTGCATTCATCTCAGAGCTAAGCTTTCCTTTCCATTCAGCAGTTTGGAAACACTGTTTTTGTAAAATCTGCAATAAGTTATTTCAGAGTGCTTTGGGACCTATGGTGAAAGAGGAGACAACTTCAGATTAAAACAAGAAAGAAACTTTCTGGGAAAATCATTTGTAATATATGCATTCATATCACAGAGTTAAATATTTCTTTGGATTCAGCAGCTTGGAAACACTGTTTTTGTCCATTGTGCAAATGGACATTTGGGAGCTCATTAAGGCCAATGGCGAAAAACCAAATACCCCAGGATAAAAACTACATTTAAGGTATCTGGGAAACCGCTTTGTGATGTGTGCCTTCATCTTGCAGAATTAAACTTTCCTTTTCATTCAGTATTTTGGAAACACTGTTTTTGTAGGCTGTGCTAAGGGATATTTGGGAGTGCACTGAGCGTCTGTGTGAAAAAAGAAACTTTGTCAGATAGAAATTATAAAGAAAGAAGCTTTCTGAGAAACTGCTTTGTGATGTGTGCATTCGTCTCACAGAGTTAAATCTTTCTTTAGGTTCAGCAAGTTGGAAACACTGTTTTTGTCCATTGTGCAAATGGATATTTGGGAGCCCAATGAGGTCAATGGTGGAAAAGAGAATATCCCGGGATATAAACCATAAGGAAGCTATCTCACAAACTGCTCTGTGATGTGTGCATTCATCTCACAGAGTTAAACCTTTCTTTTCATAAAGCAGTTTGGAAAAAAACTGTTTTTGAAGAATTTGCAAAGGAATATTTGGGAACACATTGAGGCCTATGGTTAAAAAGGAAACATGTTCAGATAGAAACAAGAAAGAAGCTTTATGAAAAACTGCTTTGTAATGTGTACATTCACCTCAAAGAGTTAAAACTGGCTTTGGATTCAACAGTTTGGAAACATTCCTTTTGTCCATTCTGTGAATGAATGTTTGGGAGCTTATTGAGGCCAATGGTGAAAAAGCAAATATCCCAGGAAAAACACTACAATGAAGTCATCTGACAAATCATTTTGTGATGTGTGCATTCATCTCACAGTGTTATACCTTTCTTTTCAATCAACAGGTTGGAAACACTGTTTGTAGCATTAGAGAAGGGATATGTTTGAACACATTTAGGTCTATGGTGAAAAAGGAAACATCTTCAGATAAAAACAAGAAAGAAGCTTTCTGAGAAACTGCTTTGTGATGTGTGCATTCATCTCACAGGGTTAAACCATTTTTTTCAATTCAGCCTTTTGGGAACACATTTTTAATCCATTCCATGAATGGACATTCGGGGGTTCGAGATCAATGGTGAAAAAGCGAATATCCCAGGAAAAAAAAGCTAGAAGGAATCTATCCGAGAAACTGCCTTGTGATGTGTGTATTCACCTTGCAAAGTTAAATCTTTATTTTCATTGAACAGTTTGGGAACTCTGGTTTTGTAGATTCTGTGAAGGGATATTTCAGAGTGCTTTGTGGCCAATGGTGAAAAAGGAAACATCTTCAGATAAAAACTTGAAGGAAGCTTTTTGAGAAACTGCTTTGTGATGTGTGCATTCATCTCACAGAATTAAAACTTTCTTTCAATTCAGCAGTTGAAAACACCAGTTTTGTCCATTCTGTGAATGGACATTTGGGAGCTCATTGAGGCCAAAGCTGAGAAAGCTAATGTTCCAGGATAAAAACTAGTGGAAGGTATCTGAGAAACCATTCTGTAATGTGTGCTTTCCTCTCGCAGTTTTAAATCTGTCTTTGGATTCAGCAGTTTGGAAACACCATTTTTTCCTTTCTGTGAATGGACATTTGAAAGTTCTTTGAGGCCAATGGTGAAAAAGAGAATACCTCAGGATAAAAACTAGAAGGAGTATATCTGAGAAGCTGCTTTGTGATGTGTGCATATATATTGCAGAGTTAAGTTTTTCTTTTCATTCAGCAATTTGGAAACTCTGATTTTGTAGAATCTGTGGAGGGATATCTGGCCTATTGTGAAAAAGGAAATATTCAAATGAAAACTAGAAATAAGATTTATAAGATACTACTGTGTGATGTGTGCTTTCATCTCAGAAGTATACCTTTCTTTGGATTCAGCAGTTTGGAAAAAACTGTTTTTACAGGATATGTGAAAGGATATTTGTGAATGCATTGAGGCCTATGGTGGAAAAGAAAACAACTTCAGAGGAAAACAAGAAAGAAGGTTTCTTAGAAACCACTTTGAGATGTGTGCATTCATCTCACAGATTTACATCTTTTTTCAATTCAGCAGTTTGGAAACACTGTTTTAGTCCATTCTGCAAACTGGCATTAGGGAGCTCATTGAGGCCACTGATGAAAAAGGGAATATCCCAGGATAAAAACTAGAAGGAAAATACTTGAGAAACCACTTGTGATTTGTGCATTCTTCTTGCAGCAGTTCATTCAGCAGTTTGGAAACATTGTTTTTGTGGAATCTGCGAAGGTATATTTGGGACTGCATTGAGGCCAATGGTGAAAAAGGAAATATCTTCAGATAACAACTAGAAAGAAACTTCCTGAGAAACTGCTTTGTGTTGTGTGTATTCATCTCACAGAGTTAAAACTGTTTTTGGATTCATCAGTTTGGAAACACTGTTTTTTTCCATTCTGTTAATGGAATTTGGGAGCTTATTGAGGTCAACGGCAAAAAAGCAAACATCCAAGGATAAAAACTAGAAGGAAGCTATCCAAGAAACCGCTTAGGGATATGTGCATTCATCTCCCATAGTTAAACCTTTGTTTTCGTTCAACACTGTTTAGAAACACTGTTTTTGTAGAATCTGCAAAGGGTTATTTTGATCGTTTTGAGACATGGCGAAAAAGAAAACATCTTCTGATAAAAACAAGAAAGAACTTTTCTGAGAAACTGTTTGGTGATGTGTGCATTCATCTCACAGATTAAACCTTTCTTATGATTCAGCACTTTGGAAGTACCGTGTTTATACAATCTGCAAAGGGACATTTTGTATCTCATTGAGGCTTAGGGTGAAAATGGAAACATCTTCAGATAAAATCTAGACAGAAGCTTCCTGAGAAACTGCTTCATGATGTGTGCATTCTTCTCACAGTGTTAAACAACTTTTTATGTCAGCATGTTTCCTTTTTCACCATAGAAATAAATGCGCTCCAAAATATTCATATGCAGATTATAGACAAACAATGTCTCCAAACTGCTGAATAAAAAGAAAGGTTTAACTCTGCCAGGTGAATGCACACATCACAAAGTGGTCTCTGATACCTTCCTTCTAATTTTTATCCTGGGATGTTCACTTCTTCACGATTGTCCTTAATGAGCTCCCAAATGTCCATTTGCAGATTGGACAGAACCAGTGTTTCCAAACTGCTCTATCCGAAGAAAAGGTTAGCTCTGTAAGATGAATGGACACTTTACAAAGCAGACTCTCAAAAAGCTTCTTTGTACATTTTATTTGAAATGTTCCCTCTTTCACACTAGGCCTCAATGCACTCCGAAATATCACTTCACAGGTGCTACAAAAACAGTGTTTCCAAACAGCTGAATGAGAAGAAAGGTTTAATTCTGTGAAATGAAGGCACACATTACAAAATGGTTTCTCAGATACCTTCCTTCTAGTTTTTTTCCCTGGGATATTCACTTTTTCACGATTGGCCTCAAAGAGCGCCCAAATGTCCATTCATGGAATCAACATAAACAGTGTTTCCGAGCTGCTCTATTGAAAGAAAGAATGCAGACATCACAAAACCATTTCTCAGAAACCTTCTTTCTACTTTTTATCTGAAAATGTTAACTTTTTTACCATAGGCCTCAATACACACCTAAATACCCCTTTGCAATTTCTACAAAAACAGTGATTCCAAACTGCTGAATGATAAGAAAAAGAAAAACTATGTGAGATGAATGGACACATCACAAAACTGTTTCTCAGATAGATTCTTTCTTGTATTTATCCTGGGAAATTCCCTTTTTTGCCATTGGCCTCAATGAGTTCCCAAACGTCCATTTGCAGAATGGAGAAAAACAGTGTTTCCACACTGCTGATTCCAAAGAAATGTTTAACTCCCTGAGACTAATTCACTTCACAAAGTAGTTTCTAAAAAAGGTTCCTTTTACTTTTCATGAGAACATGTTTCCTTTTTCACCATAGGCCTCAATGCATCCCCAAATAGCCCTTCACAGGATATACAAAAACAATGTTTCCAAACTGCTGAATGAAAAGTTTAACCCTGCTAGATGAATTCACTCATCAAAAAGAGCTTTCTCAGATAGCTTCCTTCTAGTTTTTTTCTGATATATTCAATTTTTTGCCTTTATCTTCAATGACCTCCCAAATGTCCATTCAAAGAATGGACACTTACAGTGTTTCCAAACTGCTGAATCCAAAGAAAGGTTTAACTCTTTGAGATGAATGAGAACATCACAAAGCATTTCCTCAGAAATCTTCTTTATACTTGTTATGTGAACATGATTCCTTTTTCACCATAGGCCTCATTGCACACCCAAATATTCCTACACAGATTCCACAAAAATGGTGCTCCCAAACTGCTGAATGAGAAGTAAGGTTTAACTCTACAAGAGGAATTCACACATCACAAAGCATTTTTTCAGATAGTTTCATTCTAGTTTTTATCCTGGGATATTCACCTTTTCACCATTGGCCTCAGTGAGCTCCTAAATGTTCATTCACAGAATGGACAAAAACAATGTTTCCAAACTACTGAATCTAAAGAAAGGTTTAGCTCTGTGAGAAAAATGCACACATCACAAAGAAGTTTGTCATAAGGCTTCTTTCTGGTTTTCATTTTAAGGTGTTTCCTTTTTTATCATAAACCTCAAAGCTCTCCCAAATATCCTTTCACAGATTCCACCAAAACAGTGTTTCCAAACTGCTGAATGGAAAGAAAGGTTTAACTCTGTCAGGTAAAGGGACACATTGCAAAGTGGTTTCTTAGATAACTTCCTCCTAGTTTTCATCCCGGAACATTTGCTTCTTCACTTTGGCCTTAATGAGCTCCCAAATGTCCATTCACAGAATGGACAAAAACAGTGTTTCCAAACTGCTGAATGTGAATAAAAGTTTATCTCTGTGAGATGAATGCACACATCACAAAGCAGTTTCTCAGAAAACTTCTTTCTCGTTTTTATCTGAAGATGTTTCATTTTTCACTACAGGCCCCAATACACTGCAACATACTGATTTGAAAGTTCTACAAAAGCAGGGTTTCCAACCTACTGAAGAAGAAGTAAGGTTTAAGTCTGCGACATGAATGCAAACATTAAAAAGTGCTTTGTCAGATAGCTTCCTCCTAGTTTTCATCCTGGGATATTTGCTTCTTCATTTTGGCCTTAATGAGCTCCCAAATGTGCACTTGCAGAATGGACAAAGACAGTGTTTCCAAACTGATGATTCCAAAGAAAGTTTTATCTCTGTGAGATGAATACAAACGTCACAAGGCAGTTACTCAGAAAGCTTCTTTCTACTTTTATCTGAAGTTGTTTCCTATTTCACCATAGGCCCTAATGCACTCCCAAATATCCCTTCACAGATTCTACAAAAACAGTGTTTCCAAACTGCTGAATAAAAAGAAAGGTTTAACTCTGAGAAATGAAAAGACACATCACAAAGCAATTTCTCAGATAGTTTCCTTCTAGTGTTTATTCTGGAATATTCCCTTTTTCATCATTGACCTCCTAAATGTCCATTCACAGAATAGACAAAAACAGTGTTTCCAAACTACCTAATCCAAAGCAAGGTTTAACTCTGTGAGATGAATGCAGATACCACAAATCAGTTTCTCAGAAAGTTTCTTTCTAGTTTTTATCTGAAGTTGTTTCCTTTTTCAGCATAGGCCTCAAAGCACTCTCAAATATCCCTTATATCCCACAAAAACTCTGTTTCCAAACTGCTGAATGAAAACAAAGGTTTCACTGCGTGAGATGAATACACACATCACAAAATGGTTTCTCAGATAGCTTCGTTCTAGTTTTTTTCCTGGGATATTCGATCTTTTGCAATAGACCTCAATGAGCCCCCAAATGTCCCTTTATAGAAAGGACAAAAACAGTGCTTCCAAACTGCTGAATCCAAAGGAAGGTTTAGCATTGTGAGAAGAATGCACACATCACAAATCAGTTTCTCATAACGTTTCTTTCTAGTTTTTATTTGAATATATTTCCTTTTCTACCATAGACCTGAAAGCACTCCAAAATACCCTTATGCAGATTGTACAAAAAGTGTTTCCAAAATGCTGAAAAGGAAGAAAGGCTTAACACTTCCAGGTGAATGCACACATCACAAAGTGGTTTCTCAGATAGCTTCCTCCTATTTTTAATCCTGGGATATTCACTTCTTCGCTATTGGCCTCAATGAGCTCCCAAATGTCCATTTGCTGTATGGACATAAACAGTGTTTCACAGAAAGAACAAAAACAACGTTTCCAAACTGCTGAATCCACAGAAAGGTTTAACTCTGTAAGATGAATGGACACATCATAAAGCAGTTTCTTAGAAAGCTTCTTTCTACTTTATATCTGAAGATGTTAAATTTTTCACCCTAGGTGTCAATGCACTCACAAATATCACTTCGTAGTTTCTACAAAAACAATGCTTCCAAATTGCTGAATGAAAGGAACAGTTTAACTCTGCCAGGTGAAAGCACCCATCACAAAGTGGTTTCTCACATAGCTTACCCCTAGTTTTCAACCTGGGATATTTGGTTTTTCACTTTGGCCTTAATGAGCTCGCAAATGTCCATTCACAAAATGGAAAAAAACAGTGTTTGCAAACTGCTGAATCCAAAGAAAACTTTATCTCTGTAAGATAAATGCACACATCACAAAGCAGTTTCTCAGAATCCTTCTTTCTACTTTTTAGCCAAAGACGTTTGCTTTTTCACCATAGGCCTCTATGCACTCCCAAATATCACTTCAAAGGTGCCACAGCAAAAGTGTTTCCAAACTAATGAATGAGAAAAAGGGTTTAACTCTGCGAGATGAAGTCAAACGTCACAAACTAGTTTCTCAGATAGTTTCCTTCTAGTTTCTATCCTTTGATATTTTCTTTTTTGCCTTTGGCCTCAGGAAGTTCCCAAATGTCCATTCACAGAATGGACAAATACAGTGTTTCCAAACTGCTGCATCCAAAGAAAGGTTTAACTCTGTGAGATGAATAGACACATCACAAAGCAGTTCCTCAGAAACCTCCTTCTACTTTTATTCGGATGTGTTTCCTTTCTCACCTAGGCCTCAATGCACTCCCAGATATCACTTCGCAGGCTCTGCGAAAACAGTGTTTCCAAACTGCTGAATGAAAAGAAAGGTTTAACCCTGGAAGATGAATGCACACACCACAAAGTGGTATCTCAGATAGCTTCCTTCTGCCTTTTATCCTGGAATATTCGCTTTTTGGCCATTTGCCTCAGTGAGCTCCCAAATGTCCATTTGCAAAATGGACAGAAACAGTTTCCAGACTACTGAATCCAAAGAAAGGTGAAACTCTCTGAGATGAATGCGTACATCACAAAGCAGTTTCTCAGACAGCTTCTTTCTACTTTTTATTTGAAGATGTTTCCTTTTACACCCTTGCCCTCAATGCACTACCAAATATCCCTTCATAGGTTATACAATAACAGAATTTCCAAACTGTTGAATGAAAGAAAGGTTTAACTCAGTGAGATGAATGCACACAACACAAAACGGTTTCTCAGGTAGATTTCTTCTTGTTTTTATCCTGTGATATTTGCTTTTTCGCCATGGGTCTCAAAGGTCTCCCAAATGTCCATTCACAGAATGAACAAAAACAATGTTTCCAAACTGCTGAATCCAAAGAAAAGTTTCACTCTCTGAGATGAATGCACACATCATAAAGCAGTTTCTTAGAAAGCTTCTTTCTACTTTATATCTGAAGATGTTAAATTTTTCACCATAGGCATCCAAGCATTCCCAAATAGCCCTTCACAGATTCTACAAAAACACTGTGTACAAACTGCTGAATGGAAAGAAAGGCTTAACTCTGCGAGATGAATGCACACATCAAAAAGCACTTTCTCAGATAGCTTTGGTCTAGTTTTTAACCTGGGATATTCACTTTTTTTGCCATTGGCCTCAGTGAGCTCACGAATGTCCATTCCCAGAATGGACACAGACAGTGTTTCCAAACTGTTGTATACAAAGAAAGGTTTAACTCCATGAGATGAATGGACACATTACAAAGCAGTTTGTCAGAAAGCTTCTTTCTACTTTTAATCTGAAGATGTTTCTTTTTTCACCATAGGCCTCATTGCACACACAAATATCACCTTGCAGGTTCTACAAAAACAGTATTTCCAAACTGGTGAATGAGAAGAAATATATAACTCTGCAAGATGAATGCACACATCACAAAGTGGTTTCTCAGATAGCTTCGTTCTAGTTTTTATCCTGATATATTCCCTTTTACACCTTTACCCTCAAAGAGCTCCCAAATATGCACTAACAGAATGGACAAAAACATGGTTTCCAAACTGCTGAATCCAAATAAAAGTTTACCTATGTGAGATGAATGAACACATGACAAAGCAGTTCCTCAGAACACTTCTTGGTACTTTTTATATGAACATGTTTCCTTTTTCACCATAGTCCTTAATGTGCTCCCCAATGCTTCTATGCAGATTTTATAAAGCAGAGTTTCCAAACGGCTGAATGAAAAGAAAATTTAACTCTGTGAGATGAATGCAAAAATCACAAAGCAGTCTCTCAGATAGTTTCCTTCTAGTTTTAATATTTGGATATTCACTTTTTTTCCATTGGCCTGAGAGAGCTCACAAACGTCTATTTGCAGAATGGACAACAATGGTTTTTCCAAACTTCAGATTCCAAAGAAAGGTTTAACTCCTTGAAATGAATGCAAACATCACAAAGTAGTTTCCCACAAAGCTTCTTTGTACTCTTTATCTGAAAATGTTTCCTATTTCACTAAAAGCCTCAAGGTGCTCCCAAATACCCATTTGCAGATTCTACAAAAAAGTGTTTCCAAACTGCTGAATCCACAGAACGGTTTAACTCTTTGAGATAAATGCACCCATCACAAGTATTTTCTCAGAAATCTTCTTTCTTATTTTTATCTAAAGATGTTTTCTTTTTCTCCATATGTGTCAATGCACTCCCCAATATCCCTATGCAGATTCCACAAAACTAGTGATTGCAAACTACTAAATTAAAAGAAATGTTTATCTCTGTGAGATGAAACCACACTTCACAAACCTGTTTCTCAGATAGCTTCCTTGTAGTTTTTATCATGAGATATTCATTTTTTCACCATTGGACTCAGTGAGCTCCCAAATGTCCATTTACAGAATGGGCAAAAGCAGTGTTTCCAAACTGGGGATTCCAAACAAATGTTTATCTCTGTGAGATGAAAGCATACAACAGAAAGCAGTTTCTCAGAAAGTTTCTTTCTAGTATTTATTTCAAGATATTTCCTTTTTCTCCCAGGACTCAAAGTGCTCCCAAATTTCCCTTTGCATATTTTACAAAAAAAGTGTTTCTAAAAAGCTGATTCCAAAGAAATTTGTAATTCTGTGTGATGAATGCACACATAACAAAGTAGTTTCTCAGAAATCTTCTCTCTACTTTTTATCCTTAGATGATTCCTATTTCACCATAGGCCTCAAGGTGCTCCCAAATATCCCTTAGCAGATACTACAACAACAGTGTCTCCAAACTGCTGAATCCAAAGGAAGGTTTAACTCTGAAAGATGAATGCACACATCACAATGCAGTTCTTCGGAATGCTTCTATCTACTTTTTATGTGAACATGTTTCGTTTTTTACTGTAGGCCTCAATGCATTCCCAATATCCCTTCACAATTCTACAAAAACACTGCTTCCAAGCTACTGAATGAAAAAGAAATGTTTATTCCTGTGAGATTAATTCACACATAACAAAGCAGTTACCAAGATAGTGTCTTTCTAGTTTTTATCCTGGGATATCCTTTTTTTCACCAAAGGCCTCAAAGAGCTCCCATATGTCCATTCATAGAAAGGACAAAAACAGTGTTTCCAAACTGCTAATTCCAAAAAAAGTTTAGCCCCATGAGATGAATGCACACATCACAAAGCAGTTTCTCAGAAATCTTCTTTCTAGTTTTTATCTGAAAATGTTCCTTTTTCACCATAAGCCTCAAGGCACACCCAAATATCACTTCACAGTTCCTGGAGAAACAGTGATTCCAAATTGCTGAATGAAAAGATAGGTTTAACTCTGCCATGGGAATGCACTCAATGAAAAGTGGTTTCACAGATAGCATCCTTCTATTTTTTATCCTGGGATATTCTCTTCTTTGTAATTGGTCTTAATGAGCTTCTAAATGTCCTTCACAGAATGGACAAAAACAGTGTCTCCATGAATCCAAGGAAAGGTTTAGCTCTGAGAGATAAATGCACACACAAAAAAGTTTCTCAGAAAGCTTCTTTCCAGTTTTTATCTGAAGACTTTTCCTTTTTCACTGTAGGCCTCAAAGTGTTCCCCAAAGCTCCATTGCAGATACTACAAAAACAGTGCTTCCAAACTGCTGAATGAAAAGAAATGTTCATCTCTGTGAGATGAATGTACACATCACAAAGCGGATTCTCAGATAGCTTCATTCAAATTTTTCTTGTGGGATATTGTTTTTTTCGCCATTGGTCTCAGTGAGCTCCTAAATGTCCATTCACAGAATGGACAAATACAGTGTTTCCAAGCTGCTGATTCCAAAGAAAAATTTAACACTAAGAGATGAATGCAACATCCCAAAGCAGTTTCTCAGAAAATTTCTTTGTGGTTAATATCTGAAGATATTTCATTTTTCACCATTGGCCTCAATGAGCTCTCAAATGTACCTTCACAGATGCTACAAAAACAGTGTTTCCAAACTGCTGCATGAAAAGAAAAGTTTAACTCTGCAAGATGAATGCACACATCACAAAGCAGTTTCTCAGATATGTTCTTTCTAGTTTTCATCCTGGGATATTCACTTTTTCACCATTGACCTGAAACAGCTACCAAATGTTCATTTGCAGAATACAAAAAAAAAAAAAAGTGTTACCACACAGCTGAATCCAAAGAAAAGATGAACTCTGTGAGATGACTGTACACATCACAAAGCAGTTTCTCAGAAAGAGTCTCTCTAGTTTATCTCAGACAATGTTTCCATTTTCACTGTGAGCCTCAAAGAACTACCAAATATTTCTTCACAGAATACAATAAAACAATGTTTCCAAACTGCTGAATGAAAAGAAATCTTCAACTCTGTGAGACAAATGAACATATCACAATTCAGTTTGTCAGATAACTTCTCTCTAGTTTTTGTCATGTGATATTCCCTTTATCGCCATTGGCCTCAAAGATCTCTGAAATGTCCATTCTCAGAATGGACAAAAGTAGTGTTTCCAAACTGCTGAATTCAAAGAAAGTTTTAACTCTGTGAGATGAATGAACACATCTGAAAACAGTTTCACTGGAAGGTACTTTCTCATTTTTGTCTGAAGATATTTACTTTTTCATCATAGGACTCAGTGTGCTACCATATATTTCTTCACAGATTCTAAGAAAAGAGTGTTACCAAACTGCTGAATGAAAAAAAGGTTTAACTCTGCAGCAAGAATGGACAGATCACAAAGTTGTTTATCACACATCTTCCTTCCAGTTTTTAACTGAGGATATTCAGTTCTTCACCATTATCCTCAATGAGCTCCCAAATGTTCATTCACAGAATGGACAAACACTGTGTTCTCTCTTTTTTTTTCCAATGGTCATTTTATTTATTCTTTTCCAGTTTTTATACATATTTTTTTAACTTATTTATTATTATTATACTTTAAGTTCTAGGGTACATGTGCATAATGTGCAGGTTTGTTACATATGTATACTTGTGCCACGTTGCTCTGCTGCACCCATCAACTCGTCAGCACCCATCAACTCGTCATTTACATCAGGTATAACTCCCAATGCAATCCCTCCCCCCTCCCCCTCCCCATGATAGGCCCTGGTGTGTGATGTTCCCCTTCCCGAGTCCAAGTGATCTCATTGTTCAGTTCCCACCTATGAGTGAGAACATGCGGTGTTTGGTTTTCTGTTCTTGTGATAGTTTGCTAAGAATGATGGTTTCCAGCTGCATCCATGTCCCTACAAAGGACACAAACAACCCCATCAAAAAGTGGGCAAAGGATATGAACAGACATTTCTCAAAAGAAGACATTCATTCAGCCAACAGACACATGAAAAAATGCTCATCATCACTGGCCATCAGAGAAATGCAAATCAAAACCACAATGAGATACCATCTCACACCAGTTAGAATGGCCATCATTAAAAAGTCAGGAAACAACAGGTGCTGGAGAGGATGTGGAGAAAGAGGAACACTTTTACACTGTTGGTGGGATTGTAAACTAGTTCAACCATTATGGAAAACAGTATGGCGATTTCTCAAGGATCTAGAACTAGATTTACCATATGACCCAGCCATCCCATTACTGGGTATATACCCAAAGGATTATAAATCATGCTGCTATAAAGACACATGCAGACGTATGTTTATGGCGGCACTATTCACAATAGCAAAGACTTGGAATCAACCCAAATGTTCATCAGTGACAGACTGGATTAAGAAAATGTGGTACATATACAACATGGAATACTATGCAACCATAAAAAAGGATGAGTTTGTGTCCTTTGTAAATACCGTGTTCTCAAACTGCTGAATACAAAGAAAGATTTAACTCTGTGAAATTAATGCACATTTCAAAAAGCAGTTTCTCAGAAAGATTTTTCTACTTTTTATCTGAAGATATTTCTTTTTTCACCATAGGTATCAATGTGCTGCCAAATTTCTCTTCAGAGAATCCAAGAAATCACTGTTTCCAAACTGCTGAATGAAAAGGAATGTTTAACTCTGTGAGGTGAATGTGCAACTCACAAGTTGGCTTGTCATATAACTTCTATCTAGTTTTTATCATGGAATATTCACTTATTCACCATTGGCCTCAAAGAACACCCAAACACCCATTCGCAGAATGGACAAAAACAGTGTTACCAAACTGCAGAATCAAAAGAAGCATTTAACTCAGTAAGGTGAATGGACACATCACAAAGCAGTTTCTCAGAAACATTGTTTCTACTATTTATCTGAGGATATTACCTTTTTCACCGTAGGCCTCAATGAACTACTTTGCAGACTGTAAGAAAACAGTGTTTCCAAACTGCTGAATGAAAAGAAATGTTTAACTCTATCAGAGAAATGCACCCATAAAAGGGTGATTTGTTACATAACTTCCTTCTCATTTTTGTCCTGGGATATTCGCTTTTATGCCATTGGCCTCGATGAACCCACAAATTTCCTTATGCAGAATGGACAAAAATGTTGTTCCCAAACTGCTGAATCCAAAGAAAGGTGTAACTCTTAAGATGAATGCACACATCACAGGCACTTTCTCAGAAAGATTATTTCTAGTTTAAATCTGAAAATATTTCCTTTTTCACCATTGTCATCAATACACTCCAAAATATACCTTCACAGATACTACCAAAACAGTGATTCCAGACTGCTGAATCAAAACAATGGTTGACCTATGTGAAGTGAATGCACACATAATAAAATGGTTTCTCAGGTATCTTCTTTCTGGTTTTTATCCTGGGATATTCACTTTTATGACATTTACCTCAAAGAACCACAAAATACCCATTTGCAGAATAAACAAAAGCAGTATTGGGGGGCGGAGCAAGATGGCCGAATAGGAACAGCTCCAGTCTCCAACTCCCAGCGCCAGCGACACAGAAGACCGGTGATTTCTGCATTTTCAACTGAGGTACTGGGTTCATCTCACTGGGGAGTGCCGGACGATCAGTGCTGGTCAGCTGCTGCAGCCCGACCAGCGAGAGCTGAAGCAGGGCGAGGCGTCGCCTCACCTGGGAAGCGCAAGGGGGAAGGGAATCCCTTTTCCTAGCCAGGGGAACTGAGACACACAACACCTGGAAAATCGGGTAACTCCCACCCCAATATTGCGCTTTAAGCAAACAGGCACACCAGGAGATCATATCCCACACCTGGCTGGGAGGGTCCCATGCCCACGGAGCCTCCCTCATTGCTAGCACAGCAGTCTGTGATCTACCGGCAAGGCAGCAGTGAGGCTGGGGGAGGGGCGCCCGCCATTGCTGAGGCTTAAGTAGGTAAACAAAGCTGCTGAGAAGCTCCAACTGGGTAGAGCTCAGAGCAGCTCAAGGAAACCTGCCTGTCTCTGTAGACTCCACCTCTGGGGACAGGGCACAGCTACACAACAACAACAACAACAAAAAAAAAAAGCAGCAGAAACCTCTGCAGACGCAAAGGACTCTGTCTGACAGCTTTGAAGAGAGCAGTGGATCTCCCAACACGGAGGTTGAGATCTGAGAAGGGACAGACTGCCTGCTCAAGTGGGTCCCTGATCCCTGAGTAGCCTAACTGGGAGACATCCCCCACTAGGGGCAATCTGACACCCCACACCTCACAGGGTGGAGTACACCCCTGAGAGGAAG
>NC_037687.1:56971027-57018952 GCF_003255815.1 Theropithecus gelada
TCTGAAATTGAGGCAATAATTAATAGCCTACCAACCAAAAAAAGTCCAGGGCCAGATGGATTCACAGCTGAATTCTACCAGAGGTATAAGGAGGAGTTGGTACCATTCCTTCTGAAACTATTCCAATCAATAGAAAAAGAGGGAATCCTCCCTAACTCATTTTACGAGGCCAACATCATCCTGATACCAAAGCCTGGCAGAGACACAACAAAAAAAGAGAATTTTAGACCAATATCCCTGATGAACATCGATGCAAAAATCCTCAATAAAATACTGGCAAAGCGGATTCAACAACACATTAAAAAAGCTTATCCACCATGATCAAGTGGGCTTCATCCCTGGGATGCAAGGCTGGTTCAACATTTGCAAATCAATACATAATCCAGCATATAAACAGAACCAAAGACAAGAACCACATGATTATCTCAATAGATGCAGAAAAGGCTTTTGACAAAATTCAACAGCCCTTCATGCTAAAAACGCTCAATAAATTCGGTATTGATGGAACGTACCTCAAAATAATAAGAGCTATTTATGAGAAACCCACAGCCAATATCATACTGAATGGGCAAAAACTGGAAAAATTCCCTTTGAAAACTGGCACAAGACAGGGATGTCCTCTCTCACGACTCCTATTCAACATAGTGTTGGAAGTTCTGGCTAGGGCAATTAGGCAAGAGAAAGAAATCAAGGGTATTCAGTTAGGAAAAGAAGAAGTCAAATTGTCCCTGTTTGCAGATGACATGATTGTATATTTTGAAAACCCCATCGTCTCAGACCCAAATCTCCTTAAGCTGATAAGAAACTTCAGCAAAGTCTCAGGATACAAAATTAATGTGCAAAAATCACAAGCATTCTTATACACCAGTAACAGACAAACACAGAGCCAAATCATGAATGAACTTCCATTCACAATTGCTTCAAAGAGAATAAAGTACCTAGGAATCCAACTTACAGGGGATGTAAAGGACCTCTTCAAGGAGAACTACAAACCACTGCTCAGTGAAATAAAAGAGGACACAAACAAATGGAAGAACATACCATGCTCATGGATAGGAAGAATCAATATCGTGAAAATGGCCATACTGCCCAAGGTAATTTATAGATTCAATGCCATCCCCATCAAGCTACCAATGAGTTTCTTCACAGAATTGGAAAAAACTGCTTTAAAGTTCATATGGAATCAAAAAAGAGCCCGCATCTCCAAGACAATCCTAAGTCAAAAGAACAAAGCTGGAGGCATCACGCTACCTGACTTCAAACTATACTACAAGGCTACAGTAACCAAAACAGCATGGTACTGGTACCAAAACAGAGATATAGACCAATGGAACAGAACAGAGTCCTCAGAAATAATACCACACATCTACAGCCATCTGATCTTTGACAAACCTCAGAGAAACAAGAAATGGGGAAAGGATTCCCTATTTAATAAATGGTGCTGGGAAAATTGGCTAGCCATAAGTAGAAAGCTCAAACTGGATCCTTTCCTTACTCCTTATACGAAAATTAATTCAAGATGGATTAGAGACTTAAATGTTAGACCTAATACCATAAAAATCCTAGAGGAAAACCTAGGTAGTACCATTCAGGACATAGGCATGGGCAAAGACTTCATGTCTAAAACACCAAAAGCAACGGCAGCAAAAGCTAAAATTGACAAATGGGATCTAATTAAACTAAAGAGCTTCTGCACAGCAAAAGAAACTACCATCAGAGTGAACAGGCAACCTACAGAATGGGAGAAAATTTTTGCAATCTACTCATCTGACAAAGGGCTAATATCCAGAACCTACAAAGAACTCAAACAAATTTACAAGAAAAAAACAAACAACCCCATCAAAAAGTGGGCAAAGGATATGAACAGACATTTCTCAAAAGAAGACATTCATACAGCCAACAGACATATGAAAAAATGCTCATCATCACTGGCCATCAGAGAAATGCAAATCAAAACCACAATGAGATACCATCTCACACCAGTTAGAATGGCCATCATTAAAAAGTCAGGAAACAACAGGTGCTGGAGAGGATGTGGAGAAAGAGGAACACTTTTACACTGTTGGTGGGATTGTAAACTAGTTCAACCATTATGGAAAACAGTATGGCGATTCCTCAAGGATCTAGAACCAGATGTACCATATGACCCAGCCATCCCATTACTGGGGATATACCCAAAGGATTATAAATTATGCTGCTATAAAGACACATGCACACGTATGTTTATTGCAGCACTATTCACAATAGCAAAGACGTGGAATCAACCCAGATGTCCATCAGTGACAGATTGGATTAAGAAAATGTGGCACATATACACCATGGAATACTATGCAGCCATAAAAATGGATGAGTTTGCGTCCTTTGTAGGGACATGGATGCAGCTGGAAACCATCATTCTTAGCAAACTATCACAAGAACAGAAAACCAAACACCACATGTTCTCACTCATAGGTGGGAACTGAACAATGAGATCACGTGGACTCAGGAAGGGGAACATCACACACCGGGGCCTATCATGGGGAGGGGGAGGGGGGAGGGAATGCATTGGGAGTTATACCTGATGTAAATGACGAGTTGATGGTGCAGCAGACCAACATGGCACAAGTATACATATGTAACAAACCTGCACGTTATGCACATGTACCCTACAACTTAAAGTATAATAATAATAAATAAATTTTAAAAAAACAAAAAACAAAAAAAACAGTGTTAGTGCACTGCTGAACCAAATAGAAGTTCACCTCTATGAGATGAATGCACACATCACAAAGCAGTTTCTCAGATTCTTTCTAGTTTTTCTCACAAGATATTTCATTTTTCACCGTGGGCCTCAAAGTGCTAGTAAATATCTCTTCACAGAATACAAGAAAACACTGTTTCCAAACTCCTGAAAGAAAAGAAATCTTTAAATCTACGAAACAAATGCATAAATCACAAAGTCAGTTTGTCATCTAACATCCTTCTTGTCATTGTGCTGGAATATTTGCTTTTTCTCCATTGTCCTCAGAAACCTCCCAAATGTACATTCAAAGAAGGGACAAAAACAGTGCTTCCAAACTGCTGAATCCAAAGACAGCTTTAAATCTGTGAGATGAATGAACACATCTAAAACAAGTTTCCCAGGAAGCTTCCTTTTAGTTTTTATCTGAAGATGTTTCCTTTTTCATCATAGGCCCAAATGCACTACCAAGTATTTCTGCATATTCTAAGAAAACAGTGCTACAAAACTGCTGAATGAAAATAAAGGTTTAAATGTGCGGCATGAATGGACATATCACAAAGTTGTTTCTCAGCTATCTTCCTTCTGGTTTTTATCCTGGAATGTTCAGTTTTTCACCATTGGCCTCAATGAGCTACCCAATGTCCGTTTGCAGAATGAACAAAAATCATGTTTTCAAACTGAAGAATCGAAAGAACCGTTTAACTCTGGAGATGAATACACACATCACAAAGCAGTTACTCAGAAACATTCTTTCTATTATTTACCTGAAGATATTTCCTTTTTCACTGTAGGACTCAATGCACTACCGTATATCTCTTCACAGATTCTAAGGAAATAGTGTTTTAAAAGTGCTGAATGAAAAGACAGCTTTAACTCTGTGAGATGAATGCACACATCACAGTTCGGTTCATCAGATAACTTCCTTCGAGTTTTTATCCCTGCATATTCACTTTTTCGCCATTGGCTTAAAAAATCTCCCAAATGTCCATTCACAGAATGGATAAAAACAGTGTTCCCAAATTGCTGAATCCAAAGAAAGGTTTAACTCTGTGAGACGAATGCACACATCACAAAGCAGTTTCTGAGAAAGTTTCTTTCTAATTTTTATCTGAAAATATTTCCTTTTTCACCATAGGCCTGAAAGCACTACCAAATATCTCTTCTGAAAATCCCAGAAAGCTATTTCCAAAACGTTGAAAGAAAAGAAATGTTTAACTCTGTAAGATGAATGTACAAATCACAAGTCAGTTTGACAGAAAACTTCCTTCTAGTTTTTGTCCTGGGATATTCACTTTTTCACCATTGGCGTCAAAGAGCACAAAAATGTTCATTCATAGCAAGGACAAAAACAGTTTTCTGAAACTGCTGAATCCAAAAAATTGTTTAACTATTTGAGATGAATACACACATCACAAAGCAGTTTCTCAGAAAGATTCTTTCTAGTTGTCATCTGAAAATATTTCCTTTGTCACCATTGGCCTCAATGCGCTCCCAAATATACCTTCACAGATATGAAAAAAAACAGTGTTTCCAAACTGCTGAATGAAACAAAAGGTTTAATTCTGTCAGATGAATGCACACATCACAAAGCAGTTTCTCAGGTATCTTCTTTCTAGTTCTTATACTGAGGTATTCACTTTTTCGCCATTGACTTCAAAGAGCTGCCAAATGTCCATTTGCAGAATAAAGAAAAATAGTGTTACCACACTGCTGAAACCAAAGAAAGGTTTAACTCTGTGAGATGAATGCACACATCACAAAGCAGTTTCTCAGAAAGCTTCTCTGTAGATTTTCTCACAAGATATTTCCATTTTCACCATGGGCCTCAAAGTGCTACCAAATAGCTCTTCACAGAATACAAGAAAACAGTTTCCAAACTGTTGATGAAAAGATATCTTTAACTCTGTAGGACGAATGCACAAATCACAATTAGGTTTGTCAGATAACTTCCATATATTTTTTGTCCTGGTATATTCATTTTTTCGCCGTTGGTCTCAAAGATCTCTCAAATGTCCATTCGCAGAATGGACAAAAACAGTGTTTCCAAACTGCTGAATCCAAAGAAAGATTTATCTCTGTGAGATGAATAAACACATCTGAAAAGAGTTTCCCAGGAAGCTTCTTTCTAGTTTTTATCTGAAGATATTTCTTTTTTCATTATAGGCCTCAATGAGCTCCCAAATATCTATTCACAGATTCTAAGAAAAGAGTGTTACCAAACTACTGAATGAAAATAAAGTTTTAACTCTGCAGTATGAATGCACACCTCACAAAGTGGCTTCTCAGATATCTTCCTTCTTGTTTTTATCCTGGGTTACTCACTTTTTTTTACCATTGTTTTCAATGAGCTCCATTGAAATGTCCATTCGTAGAATGTGCAAAAACAGTGTTTCCAAAGTACTGAATCTAAAGAAAGCTTTAACTCTGTGAGATGAATGAACATATCAAAAAGCAGTTTATCAGATACATTATTCTAGTTTTTAATCTGAAGATAGTTACTTTTTCACCATAGGCTTCAATGTGCTTTCAAATGTACCTTCACAGATTCTAGAAAATAGTGACTCCAAACTACTGAAAGAAAAGAAACATTTAAATATGCAAGATGAATGCACACATCAGAAAGCAGTTTCTCAGATATCTTCCTACTAGTTTTTATGCAGGGATATACACTTTGTCTTCCTTGGCCTCAATTAGCTCCCAAATTTCCTTTTGCAGAATGGACAAAAATATCGTTCCCAAAATTCTGAATCCAAAGAAAGGTTTAACTCTGTGAGATGAATGTATGAATCACAAAGCAGTTTCTTAGAAAGATTCTTTCTAGTTTTTATCTTAAGATATTTCCTTTTTCACCAATGGCCTCAATGAGCTCCAAAATATACCTTCACAGATATTACAAAAACAATGTTTCCAAACTACTGAACCAAAAGAAAGGTTTAACTCTGTTTCTAGTTTTTGTCCTGATATACTCACCTTTTCACCGTTGACCTCAAAGATCTCCCAAAGTCCGTCCATTCATAGAATGGACAAAAACAGTGTTTCCATACTGCTGAATCCAAAGAAAGCTTCAACTCTGCGAAATGAATGAACACATCCAGAAGCAGTTTCCCAGGAAGCTTCTTTCTAATTTTTATCTAAAGATATTTCCTTTTTCTTCATAAGCCTCAACATGCTCCCAAGTACCTTCTTTGTGATGTGTGTATTCATCTAACAGTGTTAAATCTTTCTTGTGATTCAATAATTAGGAAAAACTGTTCTTGTCCATTCTGCCAATGGACCCTTGGGAGATCTTTGAGGCCAAAAGCGAAAAAGCCCAGGATAAAATCTATAAGGAATCTGTGTGAGAAACCACTTTGAGAGGTGTGAATTCATCTCGCTGAGTTAAATTTTTTTTTCAGTCAGCAGTTTGGAAACACTGTTTTTGTAGATCTGCACAGGGATATTTGGGGTTGCATTTTGGTCTGTGGTGAAAAAGGAGACTTCTTCAGATAAAATGAAGAAATAAGCTTTCTGAGAAACTGCTTTATGATGTTTGCATTCATCTCACAGAGTTATAACTTCCTATTCAGCAGTTTAGAAACACCCTTTTTGTCCATTCTGCAATTGGACATTTGAGAGTTCATTGATTCCACTGGAGAAAAAGTGAATATCCCAGTGCTAAAACTAGAAGGAAACTATCTGAGAAATTGCTTTGTGATGTGCACATTCATCTCACAGAGTTACCCCTTCCTTCTCATTCAGCAGTTTGGAAGCACTGTTTTTGTAGAATCTGTGAAGGGATATTTGAGAGCGCATTGAGGCCTACGGTGAAAAAGGAAATATAGAGTTGGGGGGGAGAGTGCCAAGATGGCCGAATAGGAACAGCTCCAGCCTTCAGTTCCCAGTGTGAGTGACACAGAAGATGGGTGATTTCTGCATTTTCAACTGATACCATGTTCATCTCACTGGGGCTTGTTGGATAGTCAATGCAGAACAGTGGGTGCCACCCAATGAGTGAGAGCTAAAACAGAGCAAGGTATCACCTTACCTGGGAAGTGAAAAGGGGAAGGGAATTCCTTTTCCTAGCCAAGGGAAACTGTGACACACAACACCTGGAAAATTGGGTCACTCTCACCCTAATACTGCTAATTACCAAGGGTCTTAGCAAATGGCACACCGGGAGATTATATCCCATGCCTGGCTCAGAGGGTCCCAGACCCATGGAGCCTCCCTCATTGCTAGCACAGCAGTCTGAGATCTAACTGCAAAGCCACATGAGGCTGGGGGAGGGGCACCTACCATTGCTGAGGCTTAAGTAGGTAAACAAAGTGGCTGGGACAAAAAGCAGCAGAAACCTCTGCAGATGTAATTGTCCCTGTCTGACAGCTTTGAATAATGCAGTGGTTCTCCCAACATGGAGCTGGAGATCTGAGAATGGACAGACTGCCTGCTCATGTGGGTCCCTGACCCCTGAGTAGCCTAACTGGGAGACATGCCCCACCAGGTGCAGACTGACACCTTACACCTCACACGACTGGATACACCTCTGAGATGAAGCTTCCAGAGCAAGAATCAGACAGCAACAATTGCTGTTCATCAATATTCTATCTTCTACAGTCTCTGCTGCTGATACCCTGGCAAACAGGGTCTGGAGTGGACCTCAAGCCAACTCCAACAGACCTGCAGCAGAGGGTCCTGACTGTTAGAAGGAAAACTAACTAACAGAAAGGACACTCACATCAAAATCCCATCAGTACGTCACCATCATCAAAGATCAAAGGCAGAAAAAAACACAAAGATGGGGAAATAGCAGTGCAGAAAAGCTGAAAATTCAAAAAATCAGAGTGCGTCTCCCCCTCCAAAGGAACACAACTACTCACCAGAAATGGAATGAAGCTGGATGGAGAATGACTTTAACGAGTTGAGAGAAGAAGGCTTCAGTCGATCAAACTTCTCAGAGCTGAAAGAGGAACTACGTGCCCAGCACAAAGAAACTAAAACCCTTGAAAAAAGAACGGAAGAATGAATAACTAGAATAAAAAATGCAGAGACGTCCATAAACGAACACATAGAGACGAAAACCATGACACGAGAACTACGTGACACATGCACAAGCTTCAGTAACCAACTCAATCAACTGGAAGAAAGAGTATCAGTGATTGAAGATCAAGTGAACAAAGTGAAGAGAGAAGAGAAGTTTAGAGAAAAAAGAGTAAGAAGAAATGAACAAAGCCTCCAAGAAATATGGGATTATGTGAAGAGACCAAATCAACGTCTGATTGGTGCACTTGAAACAGAGCAAAGGAGAATGGAACCAAGTTGGAAAACACTCTGCAGGATATTATCCAGGAGAACTTCCTCAACCTAGCAAGGCAGGCCAACATTCAAATTCAGGAAATAAAGAGAACCCCACAAAGATACTCCTCGAGAAGAGCAACTACAAGACACATAATTGTCAGATTCCCCAAAGTTGAAATGAAGGAAAAAATATTAAGGGCAGCCAGAGAGAAAGGTCAGGTTACCCACAAAGGGAAGCCCATCAGACTAACAGCAGATCTCTTGGCAGAAGCTCTACAAGCCAGAAGAGAGTGGGGGCCAATATTCAACATTCTTAAAGAAAAGAATTTTCAGCCAAGAATTTCATATTCAGCCAAACTAAGTTTCATGAATGAAAGAGAAATAAAATCCTTTACAGATAAGCAAATGCTTAGAGATATTGTTACCACCAGGCCTGCCCTACAAGAGCTTCTGAAGGAAGCACTAAACATGGAAAGGAAAACTGGTACCACCCATTGCAAAAACAGGCCAAAATGTAAAGACTATCGATACTAGAAAGAAACCGCATCAACTAACCAGTAAAATAACAAGTTAACATCATAATATCTGGATCAAGTTCACACATAACAATATTAATCTTAAAGGTAAATAGGCTAAGTTGTCCAATGAGAAGACAGAGACTGGCAAATTGGATAAAGAGTCAAGACCTATCAGTTTGCTGTATTCGGGAGACCCATCTCACCTCTAGAGAAACACAAAGGCTCAAAATAAAGGGATGGAGGAAGATCTACCAAGAAAATGGAAAACAAAAAAAAGGTAGGGGTTGCAATCCTAGTCTCTGATAAAACAGACTTTAAATCAACAAAGATCAAAAGAGACAAAGAAGGCCATTACATAATGGTAAAGAGATCAATTCAACAAGAAGAGCTAACTATCCTAAATATATATGCACCCAATACAGGAGCACCCAGATTCATAAAGCAAGTCCTTAGAGACTTACAAAGAGACTTAGACTCCCATACAATAATAATGGCAGACTTTAACACCCCACTTTCAGCATTAGACAGATCAACGAGACAGAATGTTAACAAGGATATCCAGGAATTGAACTGTACTCTGCACCAAGTGGACCTAATAAACATCTATAGACCTCTCCAGCCCAAATCAACAGAATATACAATCATCTTAGCACCACATCACACTTATTCCAAAATTGACCACATAGCTGGAAGTAAAGCACTCCACAGCAAATGTAAAAGAGCAGCAATTGTAACAAACAGTCTGTCAGACCACAGTGCTATAAAACTAGAACTCAGGACTAAGGAACTCAATCAAAACCGCTCAACTACATGAAAACTGAACAACCTGCTCCTGAATGACTACTGGGTACATAGCAAAATGAAGGCAGACATAAAGATGTTCTTTGAAACCAATGAGGGCAAAGATACAACATATCAGAATCTCTGGGACACATTTAAAGCAGTGTATAGAGGGAAATTTATAGCACTAAATGCCCACAAGAGAAAACAGGAAAGATCTAAAATTGACACTCTAACATCACAATTAAAAGAACTAGAGAAACAAGAGTAAACACATTCAAAAGCTAACAGAAGGCAAGAAATAACTAAGATCAAAGCAGAACTGCAGGAGATAGAGACAAAAAAAACCAAAGACAGACAAACAAACAAACAAACAAAAAAACACTTCAAAAACTCAATGAATCCAGGAGCTGGTTTTTTGAAAAGATCAACAAAATTGATAGACCGCTCGCAAGACTAATAAAGAAGAAAAGAGAGAAGAATCAAATAGATGCAATAAAAAATGATAAAGGGCATATCACCATCAAACCCACAGAAATAAAACTACCATCAGAGAATATTATAAACACCTCTATGCAAATAAAATAGAAAATCTAGAAGAACTGGTTAAGTTCCTGGAAACATACACTCTCCCAAGATTAAAACAGGAAGAAGTTGAATTGCTGAATAGATAAATAACAACCTCTGAAATTGAGGCAATGATTAATAGCCTACCAACCAAAAATGTCCAGGACCAGATGGATTCACAACAGAATTCTACCAGAGATACAAGGAGGAGCTGTGGCATTCCTTCTGAAACTATTCCAATCAATAGAAAAAGAGGGAATCCTCCCTAAATCATTTTATGAGGCCAACATCATCCTGATACCAAAGCCTGGCAGAGACACAACAAAAAAAGAGAATTTTAGACCAATATCCCTGATGAACATCGATGCAAAAGTCCTCAATAAAATACTGGCAAACTGAATCCAGCAGCACATCAAAAAGCTTATCCACCATGATCAAGTGGGCTTCATCCCTGGGATGCAAGGCTGGTTCAACATATGCAAATCAATAAACATAATCCAGCATATAAACAGAACCAAAGACAAAAACAACATGATTATTGCAATAGATGCAGAAAAGGCTTTTGACAACATTCAACAGCCCTTCATGCTAAAAATGCTCAATAATTTCGGTATTGATGGAATGTACCTCAAAATCATAAGAGCCATTTATGACAAACCCACAGCCAATATCATACTGAATGGGCAAAAACTGGAAAAATTCCCTTTGAAAACTGGCACAAGACAGGGATGCCCTCTCTCACCACTCCTATTCAACATAGTGTTGGAGGTTCTGGCTAGGGCAATCAGGCAAGAGAAACAAATCAAGGGTATTCAGTTAGGAAAAGAAGAAGTCAAATTGTCCCTGTTTGCAGATGACCTGATTGTATATTTAGAAAACCCCATTGTCTCAGCCCCAAATCTCCTTAAGCTGATAAGCAACTTCAGCAAAGTCTCAGGATACAAAATTAATGTGCAAAAATCACAAGCATTCTTATACACCAGTAACAGACAAACAGAGAGCCAGATCATGAATGAACTTCCATTCACAATTGCTTCAAAGAGAATCAAATACCTAGGAATCCAACTTACAAAGAATGTGAAGGACCTCTTCGAGGAGAACTACAAACCACTGCTCAATGAAATAAAAGAGGAGAGAAACAAATGGAACAACATTCCATGCTCATGGTTAGGAAGAATCAATATCGTGAAAATGGACATACTGCCCAAGTAATTTATAAATTAAATGCCATCCCCATTAAGCTACCAATGAGTTTCTTCACAGAATTGGAAAAAACTGCTTTAAAGTTCGTATGAAAAAAGCCTGTATTACCAAGACAATCCTAAGTCAAAAGAACAAAGCTGGAGGCATCATGCTACCTGACTTGAAACTATACTACAAGGCTACAGTAAACAAATCAGCATGGCATTGTACCAAAAGAGAGTTATAGAGCACTGGAGCAGAACAGAGCCCTCAGAAATAATACCACACATTTACAACCATATGATCTTTGCAAACCTGACAAAAACAAGAAATGGTAGATGATTCCCTAATTAATAAATGGTGCCTGGAAAGCTGGCTAGCCATAAGTAGAAAGTTGAAATTGGATCCCTTCCTTACACTGTATACAAAAATGAATTCAAGATGGATTAGAGACTTACATATTAGACCTAAAACCATAAAAACCACAGAAGAAAACTGAGGCAATACCATTCAGGACATAGGTATGGTCAAAGACTTCGTGTCTAAAATACCAAAACCAATGGCAACAAAAGCCAAAATTGACAAATGGGATCTAATTAATCTAAAGAGCTTCTGCACAGCAGAAGAAACTACCATCAGAGTGAACAGGCAACCTATAGAATGGGAGAAAATTTTTGCATTCTACTCATCTGACAAAGGGTTAATATCCAGAACCTACAAAAAACACACACGAATTTACAAGAAAAAAACAAACAACCCCATCAAAAAGTGGGCAAACGATATGAACAGACACTTCTCAAAAGAAGACATTTTTACAGCCAACAGACACATGAAAAAGTGCTCATTGTTACTAGCCATCAGGGAAATGCAAATCAAAACCACAATGCTATACCATCTCACACCAGTTAGAATGGCAATCATTAAAAAGTCAGGAAACAACAGGTGCTGAAGAGGAGGAATAGGAACACTTTTACCTTGTTGGTGGGCATGTAAACTAGTTCAACCATTGTGGAAGACAGTGTGGCAATTCCTCAAGGGTCTAGAACTAGAAATACCATTTGACCCAGCCGTCCCATTATTGCTTTGTGATGTGTGCATTTTCTCACAGAGTTAAATTTTTTTTCTATTTAGCAGTTTGGAAGCCTTGTTTTTATCCATTCTGTGAATGGACATTATTGGGTATATACCCAAGGATTATAAATCACGCTGGTATAAAGACACATTCAAATGTATGTTTATTGCAGCATGATTCATGATAGAAAAGACTTGGAACCAAACCAAATGTCCATCAATGATAGACTGGATTAAGAAAATTGGCACATATACACCATGGAATACTACGCAGCCATAAAAAAGAATGAGTTCATGTCCTTTGTAGGGACATGGATGCAGCTGGAAACCATAATTCTCAGCAAACTATCTCAAGAACAGAGAACCAAACACCATATGTTCTCACGCATAGGTGGCAACTGAGCAATGACAACACTTGGGCACAGGAAGGGGAACATCACACACCGGGGCCTGCTGTGGGGTGGGGGGAGTGTGGAGGGATAGCATTAGGAGGTATTCTTAATGTAAATGACGAGTTAATGGGTGCAGAACACCAGCATGGCACATGTATACCTATATAACAAACCTACACATTGTGCACATGTACCTTAGAACATAAAGTATAATTAAAAAAGGAAGTATCTTCCCATAAAAACCTGAAGGAAGTTTTCTGAAAAAAGTACTTTGTGATGTGTGCATTCATCTCACAGAATTAAAATTAAAGCTTTCTTTCTATTTAGCTGATTGGAAACCCTGTTTTTGTCCATTATGCTAATGGACTTTTGGGAGCTTATTAGGACAAATGCAAAAAAGGGAATATTCCATGATGAAAACTAGAAGGGAGCTATCTAAGACACTGCTTGTGATGTGTTCATTCAAATCATAGAGTTAAACCTCTCTTTTCATTCAACAGTTTTTACACACTGTTTTTGTAGAATCTGCAAAGGGATATTTGGAAATGCATTGAGGCCTAAGGTGAAAAAGCAAACTTCTTCAGTTAAAAACTACACAGAAGCATTCTGAGAAACTTGTTTCTGATGTGTGCATTCATCTCACAGTGTTAAACCTTTCTTTCCATTCAGCAGTTAGGAAACTCTGTTTTGGTCCATTCTGAGAATGGACATTTGGGAGCTCATTGAGGCCAAACGAGAAAAAGCAAATATCAAAGGATAAACACGAGAAGGAAGCAAACTGAGAATTTGCTTTGTGATGTGTACATTTTCTCACAGAGTTAAATCTTTTTTTTTCTATTTAGCAGATTGGAAGCCTTGTTTTTATCCATTCTGTGAATGGACATTTGTGAGCTCGTAAGAACAAAGGAGAAAAAGGGAATATCCCACCAGAAAAACTAGAAGGAAGGTATCTAAGACACCATTTTGTGATGAGTGCATTTGGCTCACAGAGTTAACCTTTCTTTTCATTTAGCAGTTTTTAAACTCTGTTTTTGTAGAACCTGCAAAGGTATATTTGGAAGCACATTGAGGCCTATGGTGAAAAAGCAAACTTCTTCAGATAACAACTAGACAGAAGCATTTTGAAAAACTACTTTGTGATATGTGCATTCATCTCCCAGTGTTAAACACTTCTTTCAATTCAGCAGTTAGGAAACATAATTTTGGTCCTTTCTGTGAATGGACTTTTGGGAGCTCGTTGAGTCCATTGGAGAACAAGGTGTAAAAGGAAACATCTTCAGATAAAAACAAGAAAGAAGATTTGTGAGAAAGTACTTTGGGATGTGTCCATTCATCTCCTAGAGTTAAACCTTCCTTTGGATTCAGCAGTTTAGAAACAGTGATTTTGTAGAAACCATGAAGGGATATTTTGGAACACATTCAGGTCTATGGTGACAAAGAAAACATCTTCAGATAGAAACTAGAAAGAAACTTTCTGAGAAACTGCTTTGTGATGTGTGCTTTCAACCCACAGAGCCATAACTTTCTTTGTGTTCAGCAGTTTGGAAACACTGTGTTTGTTCATTCTGCCAATGGACATTTGGGAACTCATTGAGACCATTGGAGAAAAAGCAAATATTCCAGGAGAAAAACTGGAAGAAAGCTATCAGATAAACTGTTTTGTGATGTGTGCATTCATATCACTGATTTACACCTTTCTTTTCATTCCTTAGTTTGGAAGCACTGTTTTTGTAGAATTTGTGAAGGGATATTTTGGAGCACCTTGAGCCCTATGGTGAAAAAGGACACATCTTCAGATAAAAACTAGAAAGAAACTTTCTGAGAAACTGCTTTGTGATGTGTGTATTCATCTCACATATGTAAACGTTTCTTTCAATACAGCAGTTTGGAAATACTGTTTTTGTCCATTATGTCAATGGACATTTGAGAGCTCTTTGAGGCCAAAACCGAAAAAGTCAATATCCCAGGATAAAATCTAGAAGGAAGCTATGTGAGAAGCTGCTTTGGGATGTGTGAATTCATCTCACAGAGTTCAACATTTCTTTTCAGTCAGCACTTTGGAAACACTGTTTGTGTAAAATCTGCACAAGGATATTTGGAATCACATTTTGGCCTGTGGTTGAAAAAGGAAATATCTTTATATAAAAAGAAGAAAGAAGCTTTCTGAGAAACTGGTTTGTGATGTGTTCATTCATCTCATAAAGTTATCACTTTCTTTCGATTCAGCTGTTTTTGTCCATTCTGCGAGTTAACATTTGGGAGCTCAATGAGGCCATTGGAGAAAAAGTGAATATCCCCGGGTAAAAACTAGAAGGAAGATATCTGAGAAACTGATTTGTGATGTGTATATTCATATCACAGATTTACAACTTTCTTTTCATTCAGCAGTTTGGAAGCACTGTTTTTGTAGAATCTGTGAAGGGATATTTGGGAGTATATTGAGGCCTATGGTGAAAAAGGAATTACTTCAGATAAAAATAAGAAAGAAGACTTCTGAAAAGCTGCTTTGTGATGTGTGCATTTGTCTCACTGAATTAAATGCTTGTTTCTATTCAGCAGGTTGGAAACCCTGTTTTTGTCTATTCTGCAAATGGACATTTTGGAACTCGTTAGGACAAAGGTGAAAAAGGGAACATCCCACGAAAAATCTAGAAGGAAACTCTCTAACACACCATTTCATGATGTGTACATTCCACTAGCAGAGTTAAAACTTTCTTTTCATTCAGGAACTTCTAAACACTGTTTTGGTAGAATCTGCGAAGAGATATTTGGAAGTGCCTTGAGACCTATGATGATAAAACAAACTTCTACAGATAAAAACTAGAGAGAAGCATTCCAAGAAACTTCTTTGTGAAGTGTGCATTCCTCTCTCAGTGTTAAAACTTTCTTTCTATTCAGCAGTTAGGAAACCCTGTTTTGATCCATTCTGCGAATGGACATTTGGGAGCTCATTGAAGCCAATGGCGAAAAAGCAAATATCTCAGGATAAGCACTAAAAGCAAGCCATCTAAGGAATTGTTTTGGGATGTATGCATTCATCTCGCAGAGTTAAACCTTTATTTTCATTCAACAGATTTTTCAACTTTTTTTGTAGAATCTGAGAAGGGATACTGGGAGCTCATTGAGGTCTATGTTGAAAAAGGAAACATCTTCAGATAAAAACAAGAAAGAAAATTTCTGAGAAATTGCTTTGGGAGGTGTGCATTCATCTCCTAGAATTAATCCTTTCTTTAGATTCAGCAGTTTAGAAACACTGTTTTAGTAGAAACTATGAAGGGATATTTGGAGTGCATTGGGGCCTGTGGCGATAAAGAAAACATCTTCAGATAGAAACTAGAAAGAAGCATTCTGAGGAACTGCTTTGTGATGTGTGTACTCTTCTCACAGAGTTAAACCTTTCTTTCAACTCACCAGTTTGGAAACACTGTTTTTTTCCATTCTGCCAATAGACATTTGGGAGTTCTTTGAGGAAAAGAGAAAAAGTGAATATCCCAGTATAAAATCTAGAAGGAAGCTATGTGAGAAACTGCTTTGTGATGTGTGAATTCACCACGCAGAGTTAAACCTTTCTTTTCATACAGCAGTTTGGAAACACTGTTTGTAGAATCTGCACAGGGATATTTGGGATCACATTGTGTCCTTGGTGAAAAAGGAAATATCTTCAGATAAAAAGAGGAAAGAAGGAGCTTTCTGAGAAACTGCTTCATGATGTGTGCATTCATCTCATGGAGTTATAACTTTCTTTACATTCAGCAGTTTGGAAACACCATTTTGTCCATTCTCCAAATGGACATTTGGTAGTTTTGTGAGGCCATGGGAGAAAAAGCAGATATCCCAGGGTGAAAACTAGAAGGAGAGTATCTCAGAAACTGCTTTTTGATGTGTGCATTCATCTGCAGAGTTACACCTTTCTTTTCACTCAGCAGTTTGGAAACACTGCTTTTGTAGAATCTGCAAAGGAATATTTGGGAGTTCATTGAGGCCTATAGTGAAAAAGGAAATACCTTCAGATAAAAATGAGAAAGAATCTTCCAAAAAACTGCCTTGGGATGTGTGTATTCATCTCACAGAGCTAAACTTTTCTTTCCATTCAGCAGATTGGAAACCCCGTTTTTGTCCATTCTGTGAATGGACATTCAGGAGCTCATATGGACAAAGGTGAAAAAGGAAATATCTCACGATGAAAACTAGAAGAAAGCTATCTAAGACAGCGTTTTGTGATGAGTGCATTTGACTCACAGAGTAAAATATTTATTTTCCTTCAGCAGGTTTTAAATACTGTTTTTTTAGGATCTGAAAAGGGATATTGGGATGCTCATTCAGCCCTTTGGTGAAAAAAGAAACTTCTTCAGATAAAAACTCGATGGAAGCATTCTGAGAAACTTCTTTGTGATGTATGCATTCATCTCACAGTGTTAAACCTATCTTTTGATTCAGCAACTAGGAAACACTGTTTTAGTCTATTCTGCAAATGGACATTTAGGAGTTCATTGAAGCCAATGGCAAAAAAGTGAATATCCCAAGATAAACACTAGAAGGAAGCCATCTGTTAAATCTCTTTGTGATGTGTACGTTCATCTCACAGAGATAAACTTTTATTTTCATTCATCAGATTGGAAACACAGTGTTTGTAGAATCTGTGAAGGGATATTTGGGAGTGCACAGAGGCCTACTATGATAAAGAAAATATCTTCAGATAGAAAATGGAAAGAAGTTTTTTGAGAAACTCCTCTGTGATGCGTGTACTCATCTCACAGAGTTAAGCCTTTCTTTCAATTCAGCCATTTGGAAACACTGTTTTTGTCCATTCTGCCAATGGACATTTGGGAGCTCTTTGAAGCCAAAAGCAGAAAAGCGAATATACCAGGATAAAATCCAGAAGGAAACTGTGTGAGAAACTGCTTTGAGATGTGTGAATACATCTCACAGAGTTAAACCTTTCTTTTCATTTAGCAGTTTGGAATCACCATTTTTGTGAATATGCACAGGGGTATTTTTGCTGTTGTGGTTGTTGGTGCTGTTTTGTTTGCTGATTTGTTTTCTTTTCTTTTTTTGATATGGAGTCTCATTCTGTCACCCATGTTGGAGTGTAGTGGCATGATCTTGGCTCACTGCAACCTCTACCCCCTGGGTCCCTGCCATTCTCGTGCTTCAGCCTCCTGAGTAGCTGGGACTACAGGCACCCACCACTACACCTGGCTAATTTTTTGTATTTTTAGTAGAGATGGGGTTTCACTGTGTTAGTGAGGATGGTCCAGATCTCCTGACCTCGTGATCCACCATCTTGGCCTCCGAAAATGCTGGAATTACAAGTGAGAGCCAATACGCCTGGCCCACAGGAGTGTTTTTGATCACATTGTGGCCTGTGGCCAGAAAGGAAATATCTTCAGATAAAAAGAAGAAAAAATCTTTCTGAGAAAGTGCTTTGTGATATTTGCATTCATCTCACAGTTATAACTTTTTTTGTATTCAGCAGTTTGGAAACACTGTATTTGTCCATTCTTCAAGCTAACATTTGGGAGCTCATTGAGGCCATTGGACAAAAAGCGAATATCCCAGGTAAAAACTAGAAGGAAATTACCTGAGAAACTTCTTTGTGATGTGTGCATTCGTCTCACCGAGTTACACCTTTCTTTTCATTCAGGAGTTTGGAAGCACTGCTTTTATAGAATCTGCAAAGGGATATTTGGGAACGCATTGCAACCTATACTGAGAAAGGAAATATCTTCAGATAAAAACTAGAAAAAATCTTTCTGAAAAATACTTTGTGATATGGACATTCATCTCACATAATTAAAAATTTCTTTATATTCAGTAGATTGGAAAACCTGTTTTTGTCCATTTCTGAGAATGGACATTTCAGAGCTTGTTAGGACAAAGGTGAAAAAGGGAATATCCTATGATAAAAACTAGAAAGAAGGTATCTAAGACATCGTTTTGTGATGTGTACATTCATCTCACAGTGTTAAAACTTTCTTTTAATGCCGCAGTTAGGAAACACTATTTCGGTCCAATCTGTGAATGGACATTTGGGAGCTCACTGGGGCCAATGGCAAATAAGTGAGTATCCCAGAATAAACACTACAAGGAAGTCATTTGAGAAATCGCTTTGTGATGTGTGCGTTCATCTCACAGAGTTAAACCTTTCTTTTCATTCAACAGGTTGGAAACACTGTGTTTGTAGAAACTGCAGAGGGATACTTGGGAGTGCATTGAGGTCTATGATGAAAAAGGAAACCTCTTTAGGTAAAAACAAGAAAGAAGCTTTCTGAGAAACTACTTTCAGATGTGTACATTCATCTCCTAGTTAAACCTTTCTTTGGATCCAGCAGTTTAGAAACACTGCTTTTGTAGAAACTGCAAAGGCATATTTGGGAGTGCATTGAGGCCTATCATGATAAAGAAAACATCCTCAGATAGGAATTAGAAAGAAGCATTGTGAGAAACTGCTTTGTGATGTGTGTATTCATCTCACAGAGTTAAACCTTTCCTTCAATTCAGCAGTTTGGAAACACTGTTTTTATCCATTCTGCCTATGGACATTTTGGAGCTCTTTGAGGTCAAAAGTGAGAAAGCGAATATTCCAGGATAAAATCTACAAGGAAGCATTGTGAGAAACCACTTTGAGGTGTTTCAATTCAGCTCACAGTGTTAAAGCTCTCTTTTCATTCAACAGTTTGGAAACACTGTTTTTGTAGAGCCTGCAAGGGGATATTTGGGATCACATTGTGGTCTGTGTTGAAAAAGGAAACAACTTCAGATAAAAAGAAGAAAGAAGCTTTCTGAGAAAGTCCTTTGTGATATGCACATACATCTTGCCGAGTTACACCACTCTTTTCATTCAGCTATTTGGAAGCACTGTTTTTGTAGAATCTGTGAAGGTATATTTGGGAGCGCATTGAGGCCTATTGTGGAAAAGGAAGTATCTTAAGATTGAAACTAGAAAGAAGCTTTCTTAAAAACTGATTTGTGATATTATCATTCATCTCACAGAATTAGACCTTTCTTTCTATTCAGCAGATTGAAAACCCTGTTTTTATCATTCTGCAAAATGTCATTTGGGATCTCGTCAGGACAAAGACAAAAAAGGCAATAACCCAAGATAAAAACTAGAAGGAAGGTATCTAACACCCCATTTTCTCATGTCTGCATTCAACCCACAAAGTTAAACCTTTCTTTAAACACAGCAGACTTTAAACTTTGTTTTTGTACGATCTGCAAAGGGATATTTGGAAGCGCATTGATGTCTATGGTGAAAAAGCAAACTTCTTCAGATAAAAACTAGACAGAAGCATTCTGAGAAACTTCTTTGTAATGTGTGCATTCGTCTCATAGTGCTAAACCTTTCTTTCCATTCAGCAGTTAGGAAACACTGTTTTGGGCCATTCTGCAAATGGACATTTTGGAGCTCATTGAGGCCAACGGCAAAAAAGGGAATATCCCAGGATAAACACTAGAAGGAAGACATCTGAGAAATCACTTTGTGATGTATATGTTCATCTTGCAGAGGTAAATCTTTATTTTCATTAAACAGGTTGGAAACACTGTGTTTGTAGAATATATGAGCAGGAGTGCATTGAGGTCTATGATAAAAATGGAAATATCTTCAGATAATAATAAGAAAAAGATTTCTGAGAAACTGCTTTGTGATGTATGCATTCAACTCCCAGAGTTATAATTTTCTGTCTGTTCAGCAGTTTGGAAACATCGTTTTTGTCAATTCTGCAAATGGACATTTGAGAGCTCATTGAGAACATTGCAGAAAGATCAAATATCCCAGTGTAAAACTAGAAGGAAGAAATCTGAGAAACTGCTTTGTGATGTGTGCCTTCATCTGTCAGAGTCACACATTTCTTTTCATTCAGCAGTTTGAAAGCACTGTTTTTGTAGAATCTGTGAAGGGATATGTGGGAGCGCATTGAGGACTGTTGTGGAAAATGAAATATCTTAAGATTAAAACTAGAAAGAAACTTTCTGAAAAACTGATTCATGATGTGTGCATTCATCTCACAGAACTAAACCTTTCTTTCTATTCAGCAGATTGGAACCCCTGTTTTTGTCCATTCTGTGAATGGGCCTTTGGGAGCTCATTAGGACAAAGGCAAAAAGGGAATATCCCATGATAAAAAATAGAAGGAAGCTATCTAAGACACCGTTTTGTGATGTGTGCATTCAACTCACAGAGTTAAATTTTCTTTTCATTCAGCAATTTTTAAACACTGTTTTTATAGAATCTGCAAAGGGATATTTGGAGCCCAATTGAGACCTATGGTGAAAAAGCAAATTTCATCAGATAAAAACTAGACAGAAACCTTCTGAGAAACCTCCTTGTGACTGTGCATTCATCTCACAGTGTTAAAACTTTCTTTTGATTCAGCAGTTAGGAAACACTGTTTTGGTCCTATCTGCGAATGGACATTTGGGAGTTCATTGAGGCCAATGGCAAAAAAGGGAATAGCCCAGGATAAACACTAGAAGGAAGCCATCTGAGAAATCACTTTGTGATGTGTGCATTTATCTTGCAGAGTTAATCCTTTATTTTCATTCAGCAGGTTAGAATCTCCGTGTTTGTAGGATCTGCAGGGGATATTTGGGAGCTCCTTGAGGCCATTGGAGAAAAAAAGCAAATATCCCAGGGTAAAAAGTAGAAGGAAGCTAACTGAGAAACTGCTTTGTGATGTGTGCATTCATCTCGCTGAACTACATCTTTCTTTTCATTTTGCAGTTTAGAAGCATTGCTTTTCTAGAATCTGTGAAGGGATATTTTGGATTGCATTGTGGCCTGTGATGAAAAAGGAAATACCTTTAGATAATAAGAAGAAAGAAATTTTCTGAGAAACTGCTTTAAAATGTGTGCATTCATCTCATAGAGTTATAACTTTCTTTGTATTCAACAGTTTGGAAACTTCATTTGGAAAGAAGCTATATAAGACACTGTTTTGTGATGTGGGCAGTTAACTCGCAGAGTTAAATGTTTCTTTTCATTCAGCAATTTTTAAGCCCTGTTTTTGTAGAATATGCAAAGGTATATTTGAAAGCACATTGAGGCCTATGGTGAAAAAGTAAACTTCTTCAGATTACTACTAGACAGAAGCATTCTGAGAAACTTCTTCATGATGTGTGCATTTGTCTCACAGTGTTAAACCTTTCTTTCAACTCAGCAGTTTGGAAACACTGTTTTTGTATGTTCTACAAATGGATATTTGGGAGCTCATAGAGGCCAATGGTGACAAATTGATTATCCCAGGATAAAAACTAGAAGGAAGACGTCTGAGAAACTGCTTTGTGATGTGTCCATTCATGTTGCAGAGTTAAACCTTTCTTTTCATTTAACAGTTTGGTAGCACTGTTTTCTTAGAATCTGTGATGAGATCTTGGGTAGTGCATTGAGGTTAATGACGAAAAGGAAATATCTTCAGATACAAACTAGAAAGAAGCTTTCTGAGAAACGCTTTCAGATGTGTTCATTCATCTCACAGAGCTAAAGCTTTCTTTGGATTCAGCAGTTTGGAAACACTGTTTTTGTCCATTCTGTGAATGGACATTTGGGAGAACTTTGAGACCAATGGCGGAAAAGAGAATATCCCAGGACAAAAACTAGAAGAAAGTTATCTGATCAACCGACTTGTGATTGTGCATTCATCTCACAGAGTTAAAGGTTTCTTTTCATTCAGCAGTTTGGAAGCAGTGTTTTCTTGTATTCTGTGAAGAGATATTTGGTAGTGCTTTGAGGCCCATGGTGAAAAATGAAATGTCTTGTGAGAAAAACTAGAGATAAGCCTTCTGGGAAGCTACTTTGTGATATGTGCATTGATCTCACAGATTTAAACCTTTCTTTGTATTAAGCAGTGTGGTAAAACAGTTTTTGTTTATTCTGCGAATGCACTTTTGGTATCTCTTTGAGGTCAATGGTGAAAAAGTCAATATCCCATTATTAAAATTAGAAAGAAAGAAGATATCAGAGAAACTGCTTTGTGATGTGTGCATTGATCTCACAGAGTTAAAACTTTGTTTCCCATCACCAGTTACAAAACACTGTTTTTGTAATATCTGTGAAGGTATATTTGGGAGCTCATTGAGGCCAATGGTGAAAAAGGAAATTTCTTCAGATAAAAACTAGAAAGAAGCTTTCTGAGAAACTGTATTGTGATTTGTGCATTCATCTCAAAGAGTTAAACTTTTTATTGATTCAGCAGTTTGCAAAATCTCTTTTTGTCAATTCCGTGAATGGACATTTCGGTGCTCTTTGAGGCCAATGGTGAAAAAGCAAATATCCCAAAGTAAAAACTAGAAGGAAGTTATCCGACAAACTGACTTGTGTTTTGTACATTCAACTCACAGAGTTAAACATTTCTTTACATTCAGCACTTTGGAAAGAGTGTTTTCTTGTATTCTGCAAAGAGATATTTGGTAGCACGTTGAGGTATTCTGAAAATAAGGAAATATGTTCAGATAAAAACTAGAATGAAGTTTTATGAGAAACTGCTTTGTGAAGTGCCCATTCATCTTAAAGATTTAAACCTTTCTTTGGATTCAGCAGTTTTGGAACACAGTTTTTCTCCATTCTATGAAAGGACACTGGAGTGCTCTTTGCGGGCAATGGTAGAAAAGCGAATATTAAATGATAAAAACTACAAGAAAGTTATCTGACAAACCGACTTGTGTTTTGTGCATTCATCTCACAGAGTTAAACATTTATTTTCATTCAACAGTTTGGAAACAGTGTTTTCTTATATTCTCCAAAGAGATATTTTGTAGTGCTTTGAGGCCTACAGTGAAAAAGGAAATATCTTCAGATAAAAACTAGAAAGAATTTTTCTGAATAACTGCGTTGTGATGTGTGCATTCATCTCACAGAGTTAAACCTTTCTTTGGATTCATCAGTTTGGGAAAAGTGTTTTCATCCATTCTGCAAATGGACAATTGGGAGATCTTTGATGCCAATGGCAAAAAGCAATTATTCCAGGATGAAAACTAGAAAGAAGTTATCTGACAAACCGACCAGTAATATGTGCATTCATCTCACAGAGTTAAAGCTGTCCTTTCATTCAGCTGTTTGGAAAAACTGTTTTCTTAGAATCTGTGAAGAGATATTCAGCAGTGCATTGAGGCCCACAGTAAAAAAGGAAATATATTCAGATAAATAGTAGAAACAATGTTTCTGAGTAACTGCTTTGTGATGTGTGCATTCGTCTCACAGAGTTAAACCTTTCTTTGGATTTATCCATTTGGAAATACGATTTTTTTCCATTCTGCGAATGGACATTTTGGAGCTTATTGAGGTCAATGGCAAAAAACTGAATATCCAAGGATAAAAACATAGAAGGAAGATATCTGAGAAACTGCTTTGTGATGTGTCCATTCATGTTGCAGAGTTGAACCTTTCTTTTCATTCAGCAGTTTTGTAGCACTGGTTTCTTAGAAACTCCGAAGAGATATTTGGTAGCGCATTGAGGTCTATGATGAAAAAGGAAATATCTTCAGATAGAAACTAGAAAGAAGTTTCCAGGGAAATGGCTTTCAGATATGTTCATTCATCTCACAGAGTTAAATCTTTCTTTTCATTCAGCAGTTTGGAAACACTCTTTTTGTATTATCTGTGAAGGTATATTTGGGAATGCATTGAGGCCAATGGTGATAAAGCAAATACCTTCAGATAAAAACTAGAAAGAAGCTTTTCTCAGACACTGTGATGTGTGCAATCATCTCAAAGATTTAAAGCTTTCTTTGGATTCAACAGTTTCAGAATACAGTTTTTGTCCATTCTGCGAATGGACTTTTGGGTGCTCTTTGTGGCCAACAGTGAAAAAGAGAATATCCCAGGATAAAAACTACAAGGAAGTTATTTGACAAACTGACTTTTGTTTTGTACATTCATCTCACAGAGTTAAACATTTTTTTCATTCAGTTGTTTAGAAGCAGTGTTTTCTTGTATTCTGTGAAGAGATATTTTTTATCGCTTTGAGAACCACAGTGAAAAAGGAAATATCTTCTGAGAAAAACTAGAAAGATGCTTTCTGAGAACCTGTCTTGTGATGTGTGCATTCATCTCACAGAGTTAAACCTTTCTTTGGATTTAGCATTGAGGAAACACTGTTTTTGCTTATTCTGTGTATAGACATTTTTTACCTCATTGAGGTCAATGGCGAAGAAGTGAATATCCTGGGAAAAATACTGGAAAGAAGCTTTCTGAGAAGCTGCTTTGTGATGTGTGCATTCATCTCTCAAAGTTGAACCTTTCTTTGGATTCAGCAGTGTGGTAACACTGTTTTTGTTTATTAGGCAAATGGACATTTAGTAACTCATTGAGGTCAATTGAGAAAAATTAAGTATCCCAGGACAAAAACTAAAAAGAACACACCTGAGAAACTGCTTTGTGATGTGTGCATTCATCTCGCAGGCTTAAACCTTTCTTTTCATTCAGCAGTTTGGAAACACTGTTTTTGTAGTATCTGTGACTGTATATTTGAGAGTGCATTGAGGTCAATGGTGAAAAAGGAAATATCTTCAGATAAAAACTAGAAAGAATCTTTCCGAGAAACTGCTTTGTGATGTGTGCATTCATCTCACAGAGTTACACCTTTCTTTGGATTCAACAGTTTTGGAGCAATGTTTTCATCCATGGGCCTCAAAGCACTACCAAATTTGTCTTCACAGTATACAAGAAAACACTGTTTCCACAGTGCTGAATGAAAAGAAATGTTTAACTCTCTGAGATGAATGCACAAAACACAAGTCGGTTTGTCAGGTAACTTCCTTGTGGGTTTTATATTGGGATATTCACTTTTTCGCCATTGGCCTCAAAGAACACCAAAATGTCCACTCACAGAATGGACAAAAACAGTATTCTGAAATTCCTGAATCCAAAGAGAGTTGTGTCTCTGTGAGATGAACGCACACATCACAAGGCAGTTTCTCAGAAAGATTGTTTCTAGTTTTCATCTGAAGATGTTTCCTTTATCACCTTTGGCCTCAAATGTGCTACAAAATATACCTTCACAGATACTACAAAAACAGTGTTTCCAAACTGTGGAATGAAAAGAAAGGTTTAACTCTGTGAGATGAATGCATACATCACAAAGCCGTTTCCCACATACCTTCTTTCTAGTTATTATACTGGTTTATTCACTTTTTCTCCATTGACCACAAAGAGCTACCTAATGTCCATTCACAGAATAAACAAAAACAGTGTTACCATACTACTGAATGAATGCAAATAAAGGTTTAACTCTGTGAGATGAAAGCACACATAGTAAAACAGTTTCTCAGAAAGTTTCTTTGTAGTTTTTCTCACAAGGTATTTTCTTTTTCACCATGGCCTCAAAGCGCTACCAAATATCTCTTCACAGAATACAAGAAAGCACTGTTTAAAGACTGCTGAATGAAAAGAAATCTTTAACTCTGTGAGATGAAAGCAGAAATCACAAGTCGGTTTATCAGGTAACTTCCTTTTATTTTTTGTCCTGGGATATTCTCTTTTCCGCCATTGGTCTCAAAGTTCTCCCAAATGTACATTCACAGAATGGACAAAAACAGTTTTCGCAAACTACTGAATCCAAAGAAAGCTATAACTCTATGAGATGAATGATAACATCTGAAAGTAGCTTCCCATGATGCTTCTTTCTAGTTTTTATCTGAAGAGATTTCCTTTTTCATCATAGGCCTCAGTGTGCTACCAAATATCTCTTCACAGACTCTAAGTAAACAGTGGTACCATGATGCTGCATGAAAAGAAAGATTTAACTCTGCAACATGAATAGACACATCACAAACCTGTTTCTGAGATATCTTCCTTCTAGTTTTTATCCTGGGATATTCAGTTTTTCACAATTGTCCTCAATGAGCTCCCAAATGTCTATTCACAGAATGCACAAAAACCATGTTTCCAAATTCCTGATCCCAAAGCAAGTTTTAAATTCTGTGAGACGAATGGACATATCACAAAAAAGTTTCTCAGAAAACTTCTCTCTAGTTTTTCTCATAACATATTTACTTTTTCACCATGGGCCTCAAAGCGCTACCAAGCATCTCTTCACAGAATACAAGAGAACACCATTTCCAAACTGAAGAATGAAAAGAAATCCTTAACTCCATGAGAGGAATGCACTAATCAAAACCCAGTTTGTCAGATAATTTCCTTGTAGTGATTGTCCTACGATATTCGCTATTTCACCAATGGCCTCAAAGATCTCTGAAATGTCCATTTGCAGAATGGACAAAAACAGTGTTTCCTAACTGTTGAATCCAAAGAAAGGTTCAACTCTGTGAGATGAATGAACACAGCTGAAAGCAGTTTCCCAGGAAGCTTCCTTCTAGGTTTTATGTGAGGATATTTCCTTTTTCATCGTAGGCCTCAATGCGCTACCAAATATCTCTTCATATATTCTAAGAAAACAGAGCTACCAAACTGCTGAATGAAAAGAAGGTTTACCTCTCTAACATGAATGGACACATCGCAAAGTGGTTTCTGAGATATCTTCCTTCTAATTTGTATCCTGGGATATTCAGTTTTTCACCATTGGCCTGAATGAGTTCCTAAATGTCCATTCTCAGAATGGACAAAAACCGTGTTTCCAAACTGATGAATCAAAAGAATGGTTTAACTCTTTGAGATGAATGGTCACATCACAAAGCTGTTTCTCAGAAAGCTTCTCTCTGGTTTTTCTCACAAGATATTTCCTTTTTCACTGTGGGCCTCAAAGTGCTACCAAATATCACTTTGCAGAAGAGAAGAAAACACTGTTTCCAAACTGCTGAATTAAAAGAAATATTTAACTCTGTGAGATGAATGCACTAATCACAACTAGGTTTGTCAGATAAGTTCCTTTTAGTTTTTGTCCTGGGATATTCACTTTTTGGCCTTTGACCTGAACGTGCTCCTAAATGTCCATTCATAGAATAGACAAAAACTGTGTTGCCAAACTGATGAATTCAAAGAAAGGTTTAACTCTGTGAGATGAATGAAAACATCACAAAGCAGTTACTCAAAAACATTGTTTCTACTATTTTTCTGAAGATATTTCCTTTTCCACTGTCTGACTCAATGTGCTACCGAATATCTCTTCACAGATTCTGAGAAAACAGTATTTCCAAACTGCTGAATGAAAAGACTGGTTTAACTCTGTGAGATGAATGCACACATCACAAAGTGGTTTCTCAGATATCTTCTTTCTAGTTTATATCCTGGGATATTCACTTTTTTGCCATTGAACTCAAAGAGCTACCAAATGTCCATTCCCAGAATAAACAAAAACAGTGTTATCACACTGCTGAAAACAAATAAAGGTTTAACTCTCTGAGATGAATGCACACATCACCAACAGGTTCTCAGAAAGCTTCTGTCTACTTTTTCTCACAAGATATTTCCTTTTTAACCATGGGCCTGAAAGCGCTATCAAATATCTCTTCACAGAATACAAGAAAACACTGTTTCCAAATTTCCGAATGAAAAGAAATCCTTAACTCTTTGAGATGAATGCACTAATCACAACCAAGCTTGTCACATAGTTTCCTTGTAATTGTTTTCCTGGGATATTCACTATTTCACATTGGCCTCAAAGATCTCTAAAATGTCCATTCACAGAATGGACAAAACAGTGTTTCCAAACTGCTGACTCCAAAGAAAGCTTTAACTCTGTGAGATGAATGAACACTTCTGAAAACCGTTTCCCAGGAAGCTTCTTTCTAGTTTTCATGTGAAGATATTTCTTTTTTCATCATAGACCTCAATGTGCTACCAAATATCTCTTCATAGATTCTAAGAAAACAGTGCTACCACGCTGCTGATTGAAAAGAAAGGTTTAATTCCGTAACATGAATGGACACATCACAAAGGGGTTGCTCAGATATCTTCCTTCTAATTTTTTTCTGAGCTATTCAGTTTGTCACCATTGGCCTCAATGAGCTCCCAAATGTCCATTCACAGAATGAACAAAAACCGTGTTTGCAAGCTGATTAATCCAAAGAGAGTTATCTCTGTGAGATGAATGTACACATCACAAAGCAGTATTTCAGAAAGTTTTTCTCTAGTTTTTCTCAGAAGATATTTTCTTTTTCACCATGAGCTTCAAAGTGCTACTGAATATCTCTTTGCAGAATACAAGAAAACACTGTTTCCAAACTGCTGAATGAAAAGAAATCTTTAACTCTGTGAAAGTAACACATAAATCACAGGTCGGTTTGTCACATAAATTCCTTCTAGTTTTTGTCCTGGGATATTCTCTTTTTCGCCATTGGCCTCAAAGAACACCCAAATGTCCATTTGCAGAATGGACAGAAACTGTGTTTCCAAACTGCTGAATCTAAAGAAAGCTTTATCTCTGTGAGATGAATGAACATTTCTGGAAGCAGTTTCCCAGGAACCTTCTTTCTAGTTTTTATCTGAAGATATTTCCTTTTTCATGGTAGGCCTCAACGTGCTACCCAATATCTCTTCACAGATACTAATAAAACAGTACTACCAAACTGCTGAATGATAAGAAAGTTTTAACTCTGCAACATGAATGGACACATAACAAAACAGTTTCTCAGGTATCTTCCTTTTAGTTTTTATCATGGAATATTCAGTTTTTCTCCATTGGTTTCAATGAGCTCCCAAATGTCTGTTCACAGAAAGGACAAAAACCGTGTTTCCAACCTGATGAATCCCAAGAAAGGTGTAACACTTTGAAATGAATTCACATATCACAAAGCAGTTACTAGGAAACATTTTTGCTAGTATTTATCTGAAGATATTTCCTTTATCATCATAGTCTTCAATGTGTTACTGAATATCTCTTTGCAGATTCTCAGAAAACAGTGTGTCCAAACTGCTGAATGAAAAGACAAGTTTATCTCTGTGAGATGAATGCACACATCACAGGTCAGTTTGTCAGATAACTTCCTTCTAGTTTTTATCATGGGATAATTGCTTTTTCACAGTTGACCTCAAAGATCTCCCAAATGTGTATCCGCAGAAGGGACAAAAACAGTGTTCCCAAACTGCTGAATGACAAGAAAGGTTTAACTCTATGAGGAGAGTGTGTACATCACAGGTAGGTTTGTCAAATAACTTCCTACTAGTTATGTCCTGGGATATTCGCTTTTTGGCCATTGGCCTGAATGAGCTCAGAAATGTCCTTCTGCAGAATGGACAAAAACATTGCTCCAAAACTGCTGAATCCAAAGAGAGATGTAACTCTTGAATGCACACATTATGAAGCAGTTTCTCAGAAAGATTTTCTCTAGTTTTCATCTGAAGATTTTTCCTTTTTCACTATCGAGCTCAAAGCACTGCCAAATATACCTTCACAGATACTACAAAAACAGTGTTTCCAAACTGCCAAATGAAAAGAGAAGTTTAACTCTGGAAGATGAATGCACACATCACAAAGCTGTTTCTCAGATATCTTTTTTCTAGTTTTTATCCTAGGATATTAACTTTTTCACCACTGACCTCAAAGAGCTACCAAATTTCCATTTGCAGAATAAACAAAAACAGTGTTACCACACTGCTGAATCCAAAGAAAGGTTAAATTCTGTGAGATGAATGCACACATCACAAACCACTTGCTCAGAAATCTTCTCTCTAGTTTGTTCTCACAAGGTATTTCCTTTTTCACCGTGGGCCTGTAAACGCTACCTAATATCTATCTCTTCACAGAATACAAAAAAAACATGTTTCCAAACCGCTGAATGAAAAGAAATGTTTAACCTTGTGAGACGAATGCACAAAACACAAGTCGGTTTGTCAGATAACTTCCTTTTAGTTTTTATCATGGGATATTTGCTTTTTTGCCCTATGTCTCAAAGATCTCCCAAATGTCCATTCACAGAACGGACAAAAAGAGTGTTCCCAAACTGCTGAATCCAAAGAAAGGTTTAACTCTTTCAGATGAATGCACACATCACAAAGCACTTGCTCAGAAAGCTTCTTACTATTTTTTATCTGAAGACTTTTCCTTTTTCACCATAGGCCTCAAAGTGCTACAAATATCTCTTCGCAGAATACAAGAAAACACTGTTTCCAAACTGCCGAATGAAAAGAAATCTTTAACTCTGTGAGATGAATCTACAAATCATAAGTCGGTTTGTCAGATAACTTCCTTCTAGTTTTTATCCTGGGATATTTGCTTTCTTGCCATTGGCCTCAAAGAGCTCCCAAACGTCCATTCGCAGAATGGAAAACAACATTGTTACCAAACTGCTGAATCCAAAGAAATTTTTACCTCTGTAACGTGAATGGATACATCAGAAAGCAGTTCCTCAGAAAGCTTCTTTCTACTATTTATCTGAATATATTTCCTTTTTCACAGGAGGTCTCAATGTGCTACTGAATATATCTTCACAGATTGTAAGAAAACAGTGTTTCCAAACTGCTGAATGAAATAGAAGGTTTAACTCTGGGAGAGGAATGCATACATCACCAGTAGGTTTGTAAGATCAATTCCTTCTAGTTTTTCTCCTGGTATATTCGCTTTCTAGCCATTGGCCTCAATGAGCTTCCTATTGTCTTTTTGCAGAATGGACAAAAACATGGTTCCCAAACTGCTGAATCGAAAGAGAGATGTGACTCTGTGAGATGAATGCACACATTACAAAGCAGTTTATCAGAAAGATTCTTTCTAGTTTTCATCTGAAGATATTTCCTTTCTCACCATTAGCCTCAATGTGCTCCCAAATATACCTCACAGATACTACAAAAACAGTGTTCCAAACTTCTGAATGAAAAGAAAGATTTAACTCTGTGAGATGAATGCACACATCACAAAGCGGTTCATCAGATATCTTCTTTCTAGTTTTGATCCTGGGATATTCACTTTTTCGCCACTGATCCCAAACAGTTTCCAAATGTCCATTCACACAATAAGCAAAAACAGACTTACCATACTGCTGAATCCAAGGAAAGGTTTAACTCCGTGAGATGAACACACATATCACAAACCACTTTCTCAGAAAACTTCTCTCTAGTTTTCCTCACAAGATATTTCCTTTTTCACCATGGCATGTAAGTGGTACCAAATATCTCTTCACAGAATACAAGAAAACACTGTTTCCAAACTGCTGAATGAAAACATAAGTTTATCTGTAAGATGAATGCACAAATCACAAGTCAGTTTGTCAGATAACTTCCTTTTAGTTTTCTTCCTGGGATATCCAGTTTTTCACCATTGGCCTCAAGGAACACCCAAACGTCCATTTGCAGAATGGACAGAAACAGCTTTTCCAAACTGCTGAATTCAAAGGAGGGTTTAACTCTGTGAGATGAATGCAAACATCACAAAGCAGTTTCTCAGAAAGCTTCTTTCTAGCTTTTATCTGAAGATATTTCCTTTTTCACCATTGGCCTCAATGCTCTCCCAAATATACCTTCACAGATACCACAAAAACAGTGTTTCAAAACTGCTGAATGAAACGAAAGGTTTAACTCTGCAACATGAATGGACACATCACAAAGTGATTTCTAAAATGTCTTCCTTTTAGTTTTTATCCTGGGATATTCAGTTTCTCGCCATTGGCCTCGATGAGTTCCCAAATGTCCATTGGCATAATGGACAAAAACTGTGTTTCCAAACTGATGAATCCAAAGAATGGTTTAACTCTGTGAGATGAATGCACAGATCACTAAGCAGTTTCCAAGGAAACTTCTTCCTAGTTTTTATCTGAAGATATTCCCATTTTCATTGTAGGCCTCTATGTGCTCCCAAATATCTCTTTGCAGATTCTAAGAAAACAGTGCTGCCAAACTGCTCAAACTGTTGAGTGAAAAGAAAGGTTGAACTCTGCAACATGAATGGACACATCACAAAGTGGTTTCTCCGATATCTTCTTTGTAGTTTTTATCCTGGGATAATCAGTTTTTTACCATTGACCTAAATGAGCTCCCAAATGTCCATGCACAGAATGGACAAAAATGATATTTCCAAACTGGTGAATCCAAAGAAAGTTTTAAGAGTTAAATGCAGACATCACAAAGCAGTTACTCAGGAACATTCTATCCACTATTTATCTGAAGATATTTCCTTTTTCACCATAGGCCTCAATGAGCAACCAAATATCGCTTTGCAGATTCTAAGAAAACAGTGTTTCCAAACTGCTGAATGAAAAGATAGTTTTAACTCTGTGAGATTAATGCACATATCAAAAGTCGGTTTGTGAGATAACTTCCATCTAGTTTTTATCCTGGGATTTTTGCTTTTTTGCCATTGGCCTCAAAGATTTCCCAAATGTCCATTAGAAGAATGGACAAAAACAGTGTTCTCAAACTGATGAATCAAAAGAAAGTTTTAACTCAGTGAGAAGAATGCACACATCACAAAGAAGTTTCTCAGAAAGCTTCTTTCTAGTTTTTATCAGGTATTTCCTTTTTCACCATAGGCTTCAAAGCACTCCCAAATATCACTTCAGAGAATCCAAGAAAATAATGTTTCCAAACTGTTGAATGAAAAGAAATGTTTAACTCTGTGAGATGAAAGCACAAATCACAAGTCCATTTGTCAGACAACTTCCTTCTAGTTTTCATCCTGGGTTATTTGCTTTATCACCATTGGCCTCAAAGAACACCCAAATGTCCATTTGCAGAATGGACAGAAACAGTGTTTCCAAACTGCTGAATCAAAAGAAAGTTTTAAATCTGTGAGATGAATGAACACATCTGATAGCAGTTTCCCAGGAAGCTTCTTTCAAATTTTTTTNTTTTTTTTTTTTTTTTGAGACGGAGTCTCGCGCTGTGTCACCCAGGCTGGAGTGCAGTGGCGCGATCTCGGCTCACTGCAAGCTCCGCCTCCCAGGTTCAGGCCATTCTCCTGCCTCAGCCTCCGAGTAGCTGGGACTACAGGCGCCCGCCACCACGCCCGGCTAGTTTTTTGTATTTTTAGTAGAGACGGGGTTTCACCATGTTAGCCAGGATGGTCTCGATCTCCTGACCTCGTGATCCGCCCGCCTCGGCCTCCCAAAGTGCTGGGATTACAGGCTTGAGCCACCGCGCCCGGCTCTTTCAAATTTTTATCTGAAGATATTTCCTTTTTCATCACAGGCCTCAATGCACTACCAAACATCTCTTCCCAGATTGTGACAAAACAATGATACCATCTTCCCTCAAGTTTTTATCCTGGAATATTCAGTTTTTTGTCATTGGCTTCAATGAGCTACAACATGTCCTTTTGCAGAATGAACAAAAACCAGGTTTCCAAACTGAGGAATTCAAAGAAAAGTTAAACTCTGAGAGATGAATGCAGACATCACAAAGTATTTAATCAGAAACATTGTTTCTACTGTTTATCTGAAGATATTTCCTTTTTCACCATAGGCATCAATGTGCTACCAAATATCTCTTTGCAAATTCTAAGGAAACAGTGTTTCCAAACTGCTGAATAAGACCAGTTTAACTCTTTGAGGTGAATGGACACATCACAGGTCAGTTTCTCAAATATCTTCCTTCTAGTTTTTATATTCCAATATTCAGTTTTTTGTCATTGGCCTCAATGAGCTCCCAAATTTCCTTTGGCAGAATGTGCAAAACCGTGTTTCCAAACTGATGAATCCACAGAATGGTTTAGCTATGTGAGATTAATGCACACATCCCAAAGCAGTTTCCCAGGAAGCTTCTTTCTAGTTTCTATCTGAAGATATTTCCTTTTTCATGTCAGGCCTCTATGTGCTTCTAAATATATCTTCACATATTCTAAGGAAACAGTGCTACCAAACTGCTGAATGAAAGGAAACGTTTAACTCTGCAATATGAATGCACACATCACAAACCGGTTTCACAGATATCTTCCTTCTGGTTTTTATCCTGGGATATTCAGGTTTTTGCCATTGGCCTGAATGAACTCCCAAATGTCTGTTCGCAGAATGTACAAAAACAGTGTTTCCAAACTGGTGAACACAAATAAAGGTTTAACTCTGTGAGATTAATGCACACATCACAAAGCAGATACTCAGAAACATTGTTTGCACTATTTATCTGAAAATATTTCCTTTCTCAACATGGGCCACAATGCACTACCGAATATTTCTTTGTAGATTCTAAGAAAATTGTATTTCCAAACTGCTGAATGAAAAGAAGGGTTTAACGCTATGAGATGAATGCAAACATCACAGGTCGGTTTGTCAGTTAACTTTCTTCTAGTTTTCATACTGGGGTATTCACTTTTTCACACTTGGCCACAAAGATCTCACAAACATCCAATCTCAGAATGGACAAAAACAGTGTTCCCAAACTGCTGAATTAAAAGAAAGGCTAAACTTTGTGAGATGAATGCACACGTCACAATGCAGTTTCTCAGAAAGCTTCTTTCTAGTTTTTATCTGAAGTTATTTACTTTTTCACTGTAGTTCTCAAAATGCTACAAAATATCTCTTTGGAGAATCCAATAAAACAGTGTTCCAAAATGCTGAATGAGAAGAAATGTTTATATCTGTGAAATGAATATGTAAATCACAAATATGTTTGTCAAACAACTTCCTTGTAGTTTTTATCCTGGGATATTTGCTTTTTACCATTGGCCTCAAAGAGCACCCAAACGTCCATTCACAGAATGGACAACAACAGTGTTACCAAACAGCTGAGTCCAAAGAAACGTTTAAATCTGTGAGGTGAACGTACACATCACAAAACAGTCTTTCAGAAAGATTCTTTCTACTATTTAACTGAAGACATTTCCTTTATCACAGGAGATCTCAATGTGCCACCGAATGTATCTTCGCAGATTGTAAGAAAACTGTGTTTCCAAACTGCTGAATGAAAGAAAGGTTTAATTCTGTGTGAGGAATGCACGCATCACAGTTCAGTTTCTCAGATAACTTCCTTCATGTTTTGGTCCTGGGATATTCACTTTCTTGCCATTGGCCTCAATGAGCTCACAAATGTCCTTTCGCAGAATGGACAAAAACATTGTTCCAAAACTGCTGAATTCAAAGAGAGGTGGAACTCTGTGAGATGAATGCACACATGACAAAGCAGTTTCTCAGGAAGATTCTTCCTGGTTTTCATATTAAGGTATTTCTGTTTCAGCATTGGCCTCATAGCACTAACAAATATACCTTCACAGATACTACAAAAACAGTGTTTCCAAAGTGCTGAATAAAATGAAAGGTTGAACTCTGTAAGATGAATGCACACATCAGAAAGTGGTTTCTCAGATATCTTCTTTCAAGTTTTTATCCTGGGATATTCACTTTTTTGTCATTGACCTCAAAAAGCTACCAAATGTCCCCTGGCAGAACGAACAAAAACTGTTAACACATAACTGAATGAAAGGAAATATTTAACTCTGTGAGATGAATGCACAATACACAAGTCAGACTGTCAGATAACTTTCTTCTAGTTTTTATCCTGGGATATTTACTTTCTCGCCATTGGCCTCAATGAACTCAGAAATGTCCTTTTGCAGATTGGACAAAAACATTTTCCCTAAACTGCTGAATCCAAAGAGAGGTGTAACTCTGTGAGAAGAATGCACACAACACAAAGCAGTTTCTCAGAATGATTCTTTCTAGTTTTCATCTGAAGATATTTTCTTTTTCACCATGGGCCTCAACGTGCTCCCAAATATGCCTTCAGAGATACTACAAAAACAGTGTTTCCAAACTGCTGAATCCAAAGAAAGTTTAACTCTGTGAGATAAATGCACGTATCAAAAAACAGCTTTTCAGAAAGATTCCTTCTCGTTTTTATCTGAAGATATATTCTTTTTTCACTGTAGGCCTCAAAGTGCTGCCAAATATCTCTTCACAGAATACAAGAAAACACTGTTTCCAAACTGCTGAATGAAAAGAAATCTTTGATTCTGTGAGATGAATGCACAAATCACAAGTGGGTTTTTCAGATAGCTTCCCTCTAGTTTTTGTCCTGGGATACGAGTTTTTTTGCCATTGACCTCAAAGAGCTCCCAAATATCCATTCGCAGAATGGACAAAAGCAGTCTTTCAAAACTGCTGAATACAAAGAGAGGTTTAACTCTGTGAGATGAATGAACACATTCCAAAGTAGTTTCCCAGGAAGCTTCTTTCTAGTTTTTATCTGAAGATATTTGCTTTTTCATCACTGGGCTCTATGCGCTACAAAATATCTCTTCACGGATTCTAACAAAACAGTGCTACCAAACTGCTGAAAGAAACAAAAGCTCATAAAGATAAACCTTTCTTTTCATTCAGCAGTTGGGAAACAACGTTTTTGTAGAATATGTACAGGGATATGTGGGATTGTATAGTGGCTTGTGGTGAAAATAGAAATATCTTCAGATAAAAAGAAGAAATAAGCTTTCTGAGAAACTGCCTTGTGATGTGTGCATTCATCTCACAGAGTTATAACTTTCTTTGTATTCAGCAGTTTGGAAATACTGTGTTTGTTCATTCTGTGAGTAGATATCTGGGAGCTCCTTGAGGCCATTGGAGGAAAAGCGAAAATCCCAGGGTAAACACTCGAAGGAAGATGTCTGAGAAACTAATTTGTGATGTATGCATTGATCTCGCCAAGTTACATCTTTTTTTTTCATTCAACAGTTTGGAAGCACTGTTTTTGTAGAATCTACAAAGGGATACTTGGGAGCACATTGAGGGCTATTTTGAAGAAGGAAATATCTTCAGATAAAAAATAGAAAGAAGCTTTCTGAAAAACTCCTTTGTGATGTGCATTCATCTCACAGAATTAAAACTTTCCTTCTATTCAGCAGATTGGAAATCCTGTTTTTGTCCATTCTGTGAATGGACATTTGGGAGCTCATTAGGACAAAGGCAAAAAAAAGTATATCCCAAGATAAAAACTAGAAGGAAGCTATCTAAGACACCGTTTTGTGACATGTACAGAGTCAAACTTTCTTTTCATTAAGCAGTTTTCAAACACTGTTTCTGTAGAATCTGCAAAGGGATATTTGCAAGCACATTGAGCCCTACAATGGAAAAGCAAACTTCTTCAGATAAAATATATACAGAAGCATTCTGAGTAACTTCTTTGCAACATATGCATGCACTCACAGTGTTAAAGCTTTCTTTCAATTCAGCAGTTAGGAAAAACTGTTGTGGTCCATTCTGTGAATGAACATTTTGGAGCTCATTGAGGCCAATAGTGAAAAAGTGAATATCCCAGGATAAACACTACAAGGAAGTCATCTGAGAAATCGGTTTGTGGTGTGTGCATTCATTTCACAGAGTTAAACCTTTATTTTCATTCAACAGGTTGGAAACATGGTGTTTGTCATATCTGTGAAGGGATATTTGGGAGCACATTGAGGTCTGTGGTGCAAAAGGAAACATCTTCAGATAAAAACAAGAAAGAAGCTTTCTAAAAAATTGCTTTGGGATGTGTGCATTCATCTCGCAGAGTTAAAGATTTATTTGGATTCAGGTTAGAAACACAGCTTTTTAAAAAACTGTGAAGGCATATTTGGGAGTGCAACAAGGCGTGTGGTGATACAGAAAACATCTTCAGGTACAAACCAGAAAGAAGCTTTCTGAGAAACTACTTTGTGATGTGTGAATTCATCTCACAGAGTTACACCTTTCTTTGGATTTAGCAGCTTAGAAACACTGATTTTGTAGAAACTGTGAAGGGATATTTGGGAGCACATTGAGGCCTATGTTGATAAAGGAAACATCTTCAGATAGAAACTAGAAAGAAGCTTTTTGAGAAACTCCTCTGTGATGTGTGTATTCATCTCACAGAGTTAAACCTTTCATTCAATTCAGCAGTTTGGAGACACTGTTTTTATCCATTCTGCCAATGGACATTTGGGAGCTCTTTGAAGCCAAAAGTGACAAAGCAAATATCCCAGGATAAAATCTAGAAGGAAGGTATGTGAGAAAACACTTTGTGATATGTGAATTCCTCTCATGGAGTTAAACTTTTCTTTTCCTGCAGCAGTTTTTAAGCACTGTTATTGTAGAATCTGCAAGGGTATATTTGGAAGTGCATTGAGGTTTATGGTGAAAAAGTAAACTTCTTCAGATAAAAAATAGAAGCATTATGAGAAACCTCTTTGTGATGTGTACATTTGTCTCACCGTGTTAAAATGTTCTTTTGATTCAGCAGTTAGGAAACACTGTTTTGGTCCATTCTGTGAATGGACGTTTTTGAGCTCATTGAGACCAACAGTGAAAAAGTGAATATCCCAGGGTAAGCACTAGAAGGAAGCCATCTGAGAAATTGCTTTGGGACGTGTGTATTCTTCTCACAGAGTGAAACATTTATTTTCATTAAACAGGTTAGAAACACTTTATATAAAAACATGAAAGAAGTTTTCTGAGAAACTGCTTTAAGAGGTTTACATTCATCTCCTAGATGTAAACCTTTCTTTGGATTCAGATGTTTAAAAATACTGGTTTTGTAGTAACTGTAAAGGGATATTTGGGGGCACATTGAGGTCTATGGTGATAAAGAAAACATCTCCCAAAGAAACTAGAAGAAACTTTCTGAGAAACTGCCTTGTGATATTTGTATTCACCTCACAGAGTTAAGCCTTTCTTTTCAATCAACAGTTTAGAAACGCTGTTTTTGTGGAATCTACACAGGGATATGTGGGTCACAATGTGGCATGTGGTGAAAAGGAAACATCTTCAGATAAAAAGAAGAAAGAAGCTTTCTGAGAAACTGCTTTGTGGTGTGTGCATTCATCTCACAGAGTTACACATTTCTTTCACTTAGAAGTTTGGAAACACCATTTTCATCCATTCTGTGAATGGATATTTGAGAGCTCATTAGGAAAAAGGCGAGAAAGGCAATATCCCACAATAAAAACTAGAAGGAAGTTATCTAAGACATCGTTTTGTTATGTGTGTATTCATCTCGCAGAGATAAATCTTTCTTTTCATTGAGCAGTTTTTAAACCTTGTTTTTGTAGAATCTGCAAAGAGTTATTTCGAAGGGCACTGAGGCCTATGGTGTAAACACAAACTTCTAAAGATAAAAACTAGACAGAAGCATTCTGAGAAACTTCTTTGTGATGTGTGTATTCGTCTCACAGTGTTAAAAATTTCTTTTGATTCAGCAGTTAGGAAACTCTGTTTTCGTCCATTCTGTGAATGGACATTTGGGAGCTCATTGAGGTCAGTGGCAAAAAAGTGAATATTCCATGATAAACCCTAGAAGGAAGCCATCTGAGAAATCTCTTTGTGATGTGTGCATTCATCTTGCGGAGTTAAACACTTATTTTCATTCAACAGGTTTTAAATACTGTGTTTTTACATTCTGTGGAGGGATACTTGGGAGTGCAGTGAGGTCTATGGAGAAAAAGGAAATATCTTCAGATAAAAACAAGAAAGAAGCTTTCTGAGAAACTGTTTTGGGATGTGTTCATTCATCTCCTAGAGTTAAACCTTTCTTTGAATTCAGAAGTTTAGAAACACTCTTTGTAGAAACTGTGAAGGGATATTTTGAACCACTTTGAGGACTATGGTGATAAAGAAAATATCGTCTGATATAAACAAGAAAGAAGCTCTCTGAGAATCTCCTTTGTGATGTGTCTATTCATCTCACAGAGGTAAAATTTTCTTTCAATTCAGCAGTTTGAAAACGCCATTTTAGTGCATTGTGCCAATGGACATTTGGGAGCTGTTTGAGGCCAAAATTGAAAAAACAAATATCCCAGGATAAAATCTAGAAGGAAGCTATGTGAGAAACCGCTTTGTCATGTGTGAATTCATCTCACAGAGTTAAACCTGTCTTTTCAATCAGTAGTTTGGAAACACTGTTTTTGTAGAATCTGCACAGGGATATTTGGGATCTCTTTGTGGCCTGTGGTGAAAAAGGAAACATCTTCAGATAAAAAGAAGAAAGAAACTTTCTGAGAAATTGCTTTGTGATGTGTGCATTCATCTCACAGAGTTGTAGCTTGTTTTCTATTCAGTGGTTTGGAATCACCACTTTTGTCTATTCTGTTAATGGACATTTGGGAGTTCATTGTGGCCATTGAAGAAAAAGTGAATATCCAAGGGTAAAAACTAGAAGGAAGCTATCTGAGAAACATCCTTGTGATGTGTGCATTCATCTCGCAGAATTACATCTTTTTTTTTCATTCAGCCTTTTGGAAGCTCTGTTTTTCTAGAATCTGCGAAGTGATATTTCGGAGCACATTGAGGCCTATGGTGAAAAAGGAAATATCTTCAGGAAAAAAAACTAGAAAGAAACTTTCAGAAAAAGTGATTAGTGATATTGCACTCATCACACAGAATTAATCCATTCTTTCTATTCAGCAGATTGGAAACCCTATTTTTGTTCGTTCTGTGAATGAATACTTGGGAGCTCAATAGGATAAAGGTGAAAAACAGAATATCCCACGATAAAAACTAGATGGAAGGTATCTAAGACACCGTCTTGTGATGTGTGCATTCAACTCATAGAGTTAAACCTTTCTATTTATTCAGCAGTTTTTAAACACTCATTTTGTAGAATCTGCAAAGGGATATTTGGAAGTTCATTGAGGCCTAGGTTGAAAAATCAAACTTCTTCAGATAAAAACTGGGCAGAATGATTCCGAGAAACTTCTTTGTGATGAGTACATTCCTCACACAGTGTTTAACCATTGTTTCAATTCAGCAGTTAGGAAACACTGTTTTGGTCCATTTTGAGAATGGACACTTGGGAGCTCATTGAGGCCAATGGCAAAAAAGCAAATATCCTAGGATAAACACTAGAAGGAAATCATCAGAGATATGGCTTTGTGATGTGTGCATTCATCTCACAGAATTATATCTTTGTTTTCATTCAACAGGTTGGAAATACTGTGTCTGTAGAATCTTTGAAGGGATATTTGGGAGCACATTGATGTCTATGGTGAAAAATGAAATATCTTAAGATTAAAACAGGAAGGAAGCTTTTTTGCAAAATTGCTTTGAGATGTTCATATTCATCTCCTGGACTTAAACTTTTCTTTGGATTCAGAAGTTTAAAAACTCTGTTTTTGTAGGAACTGCCAAGGGATATTTGAGAGTGCATTGAGGCCTATGGTGACAAAGAAATCATCTTCAGATAGAGAGTAGAAAGAAGCTTTCTGAAAAACTCCTTTGTGATGTGTGTATTCATCTCACAGAGTTATACCTTTCTTCCATTTCAGCAGTTTGGAAACACTGTTTTAGTCAATTCTGTCAATGGATATTTGGGAGCTGCTTGTGTCCAAAAGCAAATAAGCAAATATCCCAGGATAAAATCTAGAAGAAACTTATGAGAGAATATGCTTTGTGATGTGTGAATTCATCTCTCAGAGTTAAACCTTGCTTTTCATACAGCAGTTTGGAAATACTGTTTTTGGAGAATCTGCACAGGGATATTTGGGATTGCATTGTGACCTGAGGTGAAAAAGAAAACATTTTCAGATAAAAAGAAGAAAGAAGCTATCTGATAAACTGCTTTGTGATGAGCGCATTCATCTCACAGAGTTATAACTTTCTTTGTACTCACCAGTTCGGAAACACCTTTTTTGCAAATGGATATTTGGGAGCTCATTGAGGCCACTGGAGAAAAAGAGAATATCACATGGTTAAAAACTACAAGGAAACCATCCGAGAAACTGTCTTGTGATGTGTGCATTCATCATGCAGCATTAAAACTTTCTTTTCATTCAGCAGTTTGGAAGCACTATTTTTGTAGAATCTGTGGAGGGATATTTGGTAGCGCATTGAGGTCTATGGTGAAAAAGAAAATATCCTCAGATAAAAACAAGAATGCAGCTTTCTGAGAAACTGCTTTGGGATGTGTGCATTCATCACTCGGAGTCAAATCTTTCTTGGATTCAGCACTTTAGAGACATTGTTTTTGTAGAAACTGCGAAGAGATATTTGGTAGTGCATTGAGGCCTATGGTGATAAAGGAAACGTTCAGATAGAAACTAGAAAGAACCTTTCTGAGAAACTCCTTTGTGTTGTGTGTATTCATCTCACAGAGTTAAACCTTTCTTTCATTTCAGCAGTTTGCAAACACTGTTTTTTCCATTCTACCAACGGACATTTGGGAGCTCCTTGAAGCCAAAAGGAAAAAGTGAATATCCCAGGATAATGTCTTGAAGGAAGCTGTTTGAGAAATGGCTTTGTATCATGTGAATTCATCTCGTGAAGTTAAACATTTGTTTTCAGTCAGCGGTTTTGAAACTAGAATGAAGTTTTCTGAGTTTGCAAACACGGTTTTGGTAGTGTCTGCACATGCATATTTGGGATTGCATTGTGTTCTGAGGTAAAAAAGGAAACACCTTCAGAAAAAAAGAAGAAAGAACTTTCTGATAAACTGCCTTGTGATGTGTGCATTCATCTCACAGAGTTACAACTTTCTTTGTATTCAGCAGTTTGGAAACACCTTTTTTGCCTATTCTGTGAATGGACATTTGGGAACTCATTGGGGCCATTGGAGAAAAAGTGAATATCCCAGGATAAAAACTAGAAGAAATCTATCTGAGAAACTGCTTTGTGATTTGTGAATTCATCTCACTGAGTTACACCTTCCTTTTCATTCACCAGTTTGAAAGCACTGTTTTTGTAGAATCTGTGAAGGGATATTTGGGTGTGCATTGAGGTCTATCGGGAAAAAGGAAATATCCTCAGATAAAACTAGAAAGAAGCTTTCTGAAAAACTGCTTTGTGATTTGTGCATTCATCTCACAGAGTTAAACCTTTATTTCTATACAGCAGATTGGAAACCTGTTTTTGTCCATTCTGTGAATGGACATTTGGGAGTTCATTAAGACAAATGCCAAAAAGGGAATACCCCATGATAAAAACTAGAAGGAAGCTGTCTAAGACACCATTTTGTGATGTGTACATTCAGCTCACAGGATTAAACCTTTATTTTCATTCAGCAGTTTTAAACACTGTTTTTGTAAAATCTGCAAAGAGATAACTGGAAGTGCATTGAGACCTATGGTGAAAAAGCAAACTTTTTCAGATAAAAACTAAACAGAAGAATTCTGAGAAACTTATTTGTGATGAGTGCATTCATCTCACACTGTTAAACGTTCCTTTCAATATAGCAGTTAGCAAACACTGTTTTGGTCCATTCTGCGAATGGAAATTTGGGGGCTCATTGTGGCCAATGGTGAAAAAGTGAATATCCCAGGATAAACACTGGAAGGAAGTCATATGAGAACTCTCTTTGTGATGTGTGCGTTCATCTCACAGAGTTAAACCTTAATTTTCATTCAATAGATTGGAAACACTGTGTAGTATCTGTGTATTGTTATTTGAGAGCACATTGAGTTCTATGGTGAAAAGGGAACATCTTCAGATAAAAACAAGTAAGGAGCTTTCAGAGAAACTGCTTTGGAATATGTGGATTCATCTCCTAGAGTCAAAACATTCTTTGGATTCAGCAGTTTAGAAACACTGTTTCGGTAGAAAGTGCAAAGAGATATTAGGGAGTTGATTGAGGCCTATGGTGAGAAAGAAAACATCTTCTGGTAGAAACTAGAAAGAAGTTTTCTGATAAACTGCTTTGTGATGTGTGTATTCATCTCACAGAGTTCAGCCTTTCTTTCAATTCAGCAGTTTAGAAACATTGTTTTTGTCCATTCTGCCAATACACATTGGGGAGCTCTTAGAGGCCAAAAGCAAAAAAAGTAAATATCCCAGGATAAAATCTAGAAGGAAGCTATTTGAGAAACCCCTTTATGATATGTGACTTCATCTCGCAGAGTTAAACCTTTCTTTTCAGTCAGCAGTTTGGAAATACTGTTTTGGTAGTGTCTGTACAGGGATATTTGCGATTGCATTGTGGCCTGTGGTGAAAAAGGAAACATCTTCAGATAAAAAGAAGAAAGAAGGGTTCTGAAAAACTTCTTTGTGATATGTGCATTCATCTCACAGATTTGTAACTTTTTTTGTATTTAGCAGTTTGGAAATACATTTTTGGCCATTCTGTGAATGGGAATTTGGGAGCTCATTGAGGCCTTTGGAGAAAAAGTGAATATCCCAGGGTAAAACAAGAAGGAAGCTATCTGAGAAACTGCTTTGTGATGTATGCATTCATCTCATCAAGTTGCACCTTTTCTTTCAATCAGCAGTTAGGAAGCACTGTTTTTGTGGAATCTGCAAAGGGACACTTTGGAGCACTTTGAGACCTATGATGAAAAAGGAAATATCTCCAGATAAAAACTAGAAAGAAGCTTTCTGAGAAACTGCTTTGTGTTGTGTGCATTCATCTCACTGAGTTACACCTTTCCTTCAATCAGCAGTTTGGAAGCACTGTTTTTGTGGAATCTGCAAAGGGACCTTTTGAAGTGCATGGGAGCCTATGGTGGTCAGTGGTTTGGAAACACTGTTTTGGTAGTGTCTGCACAGGGATATTTGCAATCGCATTGTGGTCTGTGGTGAAAAAGGAAACATCTTTTTTTGTGATTTGTGCATTCATCTCACTGTGTTAAACCATTCTTTCAATTCAGCAGTTAGGAAACACTGTTTTTCTTCATTCTGAGAATGGACACTTGGGAGCCCATTGAGGCCAATGGCAAAAAAGCAAATATCCCAGAATACACACTAGAAGGAAGCAATCTGAGAAATCGCTTTGTGATGTGTGCATTCATCTGACAGAGTTAAACATTTGTTTTCATTCAACAGGTTGGAAACACTGTGCTTGTAGAATCTGTGAAGGGATATTTGGGAGTGCATTGAGGCCTATGCTGAAAAAGGAAATACTTCAGATGAAAGCAGGAAGGAAACTTTCTGAGAAACAGCTTTGGGAGGTGTGCCTTCATTTCCTAGAGTTAAAGCTTTCTATGGATTCAGCAGTTTAGAAACATCGTTTTTGTAGAAACTAGGAAGAGATATTTGGGAGCACATTGAGGACTATGTTGATAAAGAAAACATCTTCAGATAGAAACTAGAAAGAAGCTTTCTGAGAAACTGCTTTGTGATGTGTATTCATCTCACAGAGTTAAACCTTTCTTTCTATTCAGCAGTTTGGAAACACTGTTTGTGCCATTCTGCCAAAGGACAGTTAGGAGCTCTTTGAGGCCAAAAGCAAAAATGTGAATATTACAGGATAAAATCTATAGGGAAGCTATGTGAGAAACAGCTTTGTGATATGTGAACTCATCTCAGAGTGTAAAATCTTGCTTTTCAGTCAGCAGTTTGGAAACACTGTTTTTGTAGAATCTTCATAGGGGTATTTGGGATCTCCTTGTGTCTGTGGTGAAAAAGGAAACGTCTTCAGAAAAACAGAGGAAAGGAGCTTTCTGAGAAACTTATTCATGATGTGTGCATTCATCTCACAGAGTTGTAACTTACTTTGTATTCAGTAGTATGTAAACACCCTTTTTGTCCATTCTGTGAATGGACATTTGGGAGCTCATTGAGGCCATTGCAGAAATAGCAAATATCTCAGCAAAAAACAGAAGGAAGCTGTCTGATAAACTGTTTATGATCTGTACATTGATCTCGCCAAGTTACACCTTTCCTTTCAATCAGCAGATTGGAAGCACTGCTTTTGTAGAATCTGCGAAGGGATATTTGGGAGCACTTTGAGGCCTATGGTGAAAAAGGAAATATCTTCAGAAAAATACTAGAAAGAAGCTTTCAGAAAAACTGATTAGTGATATGTGCATTCATCACACAGAATTAAGCCATTATTACTATTCAGCAGATTGGAAACCCTGTTTTTCTCCATTCTGCTAATAGACATTTGGGAGTTTGTCAGGACAAAGGCAAAAAAGGGAATATTCCATGATAAAAACTAGAAGGAAGCTATCTAAGACATCTTCTTGTGATGTGTGAATTCAAATCACAGAGTTAAACCCTTCTTTCATTTAGCAGTTTTTAAACACATTTTTTGTAGTATCTGCAAAGGGATATTTGGAAACGCATTGAGGCCTATGGTGAAAAAGCACATTTCTTCAGATAAAAACTAGACAGAAACATTCTGAGAAACTTCTTTGTCATGTGTACATTCATTTCATGGTGTTAAAACTTTATTTCTATTCAACATATTGGAAAGCCTGTTTTTGTCTATTCTGTGAATGGATATTTGGGAGCTCGTTTGGACAGAGGTGAAAAAAGGAATATACCACAATAAAAGCTAGAAGGAAACTATCCAAGACGCCATTTTGTGATGTGGACATACAACTAGCAGAATTAAACAATTATTTTCATTCTGTAGTTTTTAAACACTGTTTTTTGTAGAATGTGCAAAGGGATATTTGGAAGCGCATTGAGGCCTACGGTGAAAAAGCTAACTTCTTCAGATTAAAACTAGACAGAAGGGGGCAGAGCAAGATGGCCGAATAGGAACAGCTCCAGTCTCCAACTCGCAGTGCGAGCGACACAGAAGACCAGGGATTTCTGCATTTTCAACTGAGGTACTGGGTTCATCTCACTAGGGAGTGCTGGGCAATCAGTGCTGGTGAGCTGCTGCAGCCAAACCAGCGAGAGCTGAAGCAGGGCGAGGCATCGCCTCACCTGGGAAGCGCAAGGGGAAAGGGAATCCCTTTTCCTAGCCAGGGGAACTGAGACACACAACACCTGGAAAATTGGGTAACTCCCACAACAATACTGCGCTTTAAGCAAACAGGCACACCTGGAGATAATATCCCACACCTGGCTGGAAGGGTCCCATGCCCACGGAGCCTCCCTCATTGCTAGCACAGCAGTCTGTGATCTCGCAGCAAGGCAGCAGCGAGGCTGGGGGAGGGGCGCCCACCATTGCTGAGGCTTGAGTAGGTAAACAAAGCCACTGGGAAGATCTAACTGGGTGGAGTTCACAGCAGCTCAAGGAAACCTACCTGTCTCTGTAGACTCCACCTCTGGGGACAGGGCACAGATAACAACAAAAGCAGCAGCAACCTCTGCAGACGCAAACAACTCTGTCTGACAGCTTTGAAGAGAGCAGTGGATCTCCCAACATGGAGGTTGAGATCTGAGAAGGGACAGACTGCCTGCTCAAGTGGGTCCCTGACCCCTGAGTAGCCTAACTGGGAGACATCCACCACTAGGGGCAGTCTGACACCCCACACCTCACAGGGTGGAGTACACCCCTGAGAGGAAGAATCCAAAGCAAGAATCAGACAGGTACACTCGCTGTTCAGCAATATTCTATCTTCTGCAGCCTCTGCTGCTGACACCCAGGCAAACAGGGTCTGGAGTGGACCTCAAGCAATCTCCAACAGACCTACAGCTGAGGGTCCTGACTGTTAGAAGGAAAACTATCAAACAGGAAGGACACCTACACCAAAACCCCATCAGTACGTCACCATCATCAAAGACCAGAGGCAGATAAAACCACAAAGATGGGGAAAAAGCAGGGCAGAAAAGCTGGAAATTCAAAAAAAAAGAGCGCATCTCCCCCAGCAAAGGAGCGCAGCTCAACACCAGCAACGAATCAAAGCTTGATGGAGAATGACTTTGACGAGATGAGAGAAGAAGGCTTCAGTCCATCAAACTTCTCAGAGCTAAAGAAGGAATTACATACCCAGCACAAAGAAACTAAAAATCTTGAAAAAAAAGTGGAAGAATTGATGGCTAGAGTAATTAA